>NW_004955457.1:2103163-2194025 GCF_000276665.1 Chinchilla lanigera
TATTGTGCTTGTGATATGTTGTAAAATGTTGTATGTCTGTTAATGTTTCCCTCCTTTTATCTTTAAAATAAAAATAAATAAATAAAAAAATCTTACCAAGTTTCATACATTAAATATATACATCAATCATATCTTAATAAAGTAGGTTTTAAAAAGTTGAAGGAACACTGAAATCACAAGAAAATACAACTAACATGCCAAATCATGATTTATAATATCAGAGAACTGAAGATGCAAAGAATATTAATAAACTAAAGATGAAAATGTAAGGAATCCAACCTAAAAGAGACACAGTGTTTTCATCCTTGACAGGTTAGCTGAAATGTGGGAAAGTTGTCAGAAATGTGAAGGAATATTCAAAGTTTGAAGTTGCCTGTTCTACTGCATACGATTAATGAATGATAATTTCCATTTTGATAGCCACAACTCAGATTATACTTTTGAATCACACATCTATAAATATGATTAGACACCGGTTATGTCAACTTGGTTTTCTGATAGATATTACACATTTACCATGTTTATAATTTATTTTCATCTTTCTGGACCTATTGTTTTTCCTGTGCTTCCTTTTTGAATAAATGTACCATACTACACTCAGTTGTTGAATTCGAAGTTTAGATTCTTTCCCACAGTTTCTAAGCCAATTACTCATCACCATGCATTTTAAAGTCCAAAAATGTTTTAGATATTTGTACATGTGTTTCTCTTTACTGGATATCTTTTCCTTCATATTTCTTCCTTTCACTCTTGGTTGAGAGTTTATTGTTTTAGAAATTTGAATATATATTCTGATTGCCTCTGAAATTTCTACTGAGAAATCTACTAGTAATCTTACTAAAGATTACTTATCACAGATAACTTTTCTGCTGCTGTTACTAAGATTCTTTTTCTTTGGCTCTCAGACATTGATTATAATATGTCTTGGTATATGTATTTTTCAGGTCATCCATCTGGGTTTTTTCCAGCTTCTTCAATTTTCATGTTAAAGGATTCCTTCAAATTTGAAAGGTTTTCTACCATTATTTTTAAAATTTTTTTGCCACTCATTTCTCTTCTTCTTTTGTGATTTCCACAGTGTGTACTTGGGCCACCTGATGGTGTGCTACAGGTCCCTAGTGAAATATTTCCTTGATTTTTTTCCTTCTGTTCCTCAGACAAGAGAATTTTCATTATATTGTTTCCTCTTTATTGAAATTTCCATTTTGTTTATACAGAGTTGTCTTAGTTATGTTCTTATTGCTGGGTCAAATTTCCCCACATCTACAAGGTAAAGGAGGAAAGGATTGTTTCAGCTCTAGTTTGCAGAGGTTTCAGTTCATAGCTGGTTCCAAGAAAGGGTAGCATGGGAGAGGGGCATGGAAGTGGAGAAACAGTCCATGGTGTGACAGCAAAAGGCAATAAAGTTAAGGGAGTAGGAAGAGTACTTCCAGGCCACTCCCACAGTGACTCACTTCTCACCAGGCTTGAACTATCTACATCTCAAACAGCTACAAACTCATCAGTGGACTAACCCAGTCACACATACCCATGATTCAGTCACCTTCCAAAACCCCACCTAAGAGCATATGAGACTTTAGGGGGACATCTAGATATAAACCATGACAATAGTTTTCTTAACTTTCTCTACACCTTCCCTTACTTCTTTGATGGCCCTTACAATCCTTTTAAAGTCTTTGTCAAATAGATCAGATCTGCTATCAAATCTTTTTCCAGACATTTCTGTTAATTTAGGCTTCTTCACCTTTGAACAGGCCATACCTTCCTGTTTCCTAAAATAGCTTGTGATTTTTTTCATTTGTTTATTTAGAACTAAATATTTGAGTCTAATACTGTGGTAACCTTGGAAGTTATATTTTCCCTCTTTGTCAAGACTTTTTTTCCATGTTGTTTAAGTGAGTTTTTCCCTTTTTTTCTAATTGTAGTCTATTTTCTGTTGTAGGCTATCTGTATGTCATGAGTTAATTTAAAGTATAAAGTGAAGGGCTTTTTAGGTCTTTTCTAAGACTATAACTTTCTCTAGACATGCACAATCACTTTCTAATCTTTATAACATATGTATTTGCTTTTGAAAGTTCTAGTGTTTACCTCTCCAGCAGGAAAAAGAGAAAAATGAAGAGGTGAAGGCTGAAGGACTTTTCAGTCTCTTGGAAGTCATTTTAGCCAAATAGGGTAGGGCCTTCAAAAATGGACTGAGGTTCATCTTACCCTTTTCTGTGCACCATTGTAATGAGGAGCAGCAACCAGTGATTTAGAGCACAGATCCACAATACTTTGTTTTGTTTTGTTACTGGGAATAAAACTCACCACCTCGTGCTTGCCAGGCAGGTGCTGTGCCGCTGAGCTATATCCCCGGCCCAATCCACAGTATTTGAAAGAAAGCCTCATTGCGTCCGTTATGGCACAGGAAAGCTGTGTGCAGATGGCTCCAGTAATATGTACAAAGCTGCCTACCACTGAGCTGAGGTGGGAGAACAACAGCTGCTGCCGATAAGTGCTGAAGTTGACTTCACCACCTCATACCCTGTAAGCCTTTCCTTGTAAGGAGCAAGCCTTTTAATTTTGGAACTCCACAGTTAATTGTCATATTAAATCCTGCCACTATAGTCTTGTCCAGGTGAAGAGACAGATTTCTGTTGCTTCTTGCTCCACCATCTTCCCATAATCATCTATCCATACTGTTTTTATTTCTGTAGATCTGTAACACGTTTTGAGCCCAGAAGTATGGGGCTTCTTGCTTTGTTGTTTTTCAAGTTTGTCTTTATGTTTCTCTGTGGTTCCATATGAATTTTAGGATTTATAGTTCAACCAAAAAAATCTACTGATATTAATAACAGTTGTACTGAATCTGAAGTTAGCTTTAAGTAGCATAGAAATCTTCATAATAACAAGCCTTCTAATATATGAACATGGAATATGTTTCTGTCCTTTTAAATTTCAGTAATGTTTTAACATTTTTAGCATATACAATTTGGTTTTGCTTCTTTTGTTAAGTTTATATTTTTTTATTTTAAAGAGAAAAAATAATAAAAATGATACAGAATTTGAAAACAAGATGAGAGGAAGTTAACAATGCTTGTTATATTGCATATCATTATCCTCAAAGTAGTTGTTCAGATTACCAGATACAGGCATGCAAAATTATCAAACAGTATAAGCACTAAGGTTCCTTTCAATGAACTAATAGAAATTAGTAGTAAAATTATCTCAGCTATCCTGTATATATATATAAATATATATATATTTCCCTTCCTTCTTTTCTCCTTTCCCCCATCTCAGCTGTTCTTTCCTTTTGAGTAGTTTCTTTCCACATCATATTGGTGTTATTGTAAATATTAGCAGTTTTAAATTTCATTTTTGGATTTTTTTGTTATTCAATAAAAACAAATGATTTATTTTATATCCTGAAACTTTACTGACAACATTTAATTGCAATAGTGTATAAGTAGCCTTTAGGTTCTTCTATGTCTCAGTTCATTGCTTTCTTCCATAAAGGAACCTATAAACGTTTCATATGTCCAATTCCTCAGGAACACTTAAGAGAGGCTAGCCATTTAAAACTGTTTAAAGCCACCATTGCAATAGTGACTACATATTATATTGATTTAGTCATTAAATTATAATGTCAAAAGTTTAGTTCCCTACTTTAGAAATATATTTTAGGGCCAATGTATAAATACACATGGACATACACATAACCCAGGTCACTAAATTTTAAGTAACTTGATTTATATTAACCAACTGAGGGCTTCCTTCCCCTTCCTAGAGACCATCTAATCATTGAAATATTTGGAAAAGTTCATAATTCAGGGTTCACATTTTGCTATAGACTAACAAAAATTAAAGGGCCACAAACCCAAATCTATGGTCTTAATGGCCTTGCTCAGTGAGTCTAGAAGCTTCATCTGGATGTAAATCAGACTTCCTAACTCCATTGTGATGATGTAATAATTATGTTTGAATAATTTTACTCTTTCTGAAAGGCCTCTAGCCTGTGGTTTGTCATGTTCACTTTTACTGACATTTGAGATTGCTATCAGAGGTCCTCAGTTCTAGTCCTAACTCAGCCAGCTAGTTGTATGTCTAATATTGGGCAGAGTTTTAAAAAATCATTAGATATAGATTTGAACTTAGATAATGGATAGAGATCAAGCCATATGGACCATGAAAGCTTTTTTTATCTTTTATATTATCTTGCATGTATAAAAGATAAGGTCATGAACTTAGTTTTTGGGATCAGAGTAAGAGTTATAACAGATTCCTCTCTCTCTATTGTACTCCACATGGAGTACTGCGGCCTATCTCCACTACTACAGCTATCACCCCAGTGATCAGCATTCGCAGCCTGGAGTTGCTACTCCCTTGTGTACTTCTTATCTGCCCATCAGAATTTATGCTCTACAAAAGAAAATTCTTCCTCTTCTCAGCCCTAGTCTTTGTGCCTAGAACAGTTCACTAAATACATTAAAATAAAATAATAAGATTGCTTCCACACACAGTACACACACACACACACTTAGTTCTATGTATGGTATTTTCTCAAATGTAGAATCCAGTTTTGCTTTTGTATCACCTACTTGTTTAGTGGATACTTAAATTAGCTATATATTTCAAAGGAGAAATAACAACACTATCAGCATTTTTTAAACTGTTTTGTCTTTTTTTGAGACAAGGTCTCACTGTGCAGTTCACGCTCGTCTTGAACTCATTTTGTAACCAAGCTGTCCTTGAACTCACAATGATCCTCCTGCCTCAGCCTCCACAGTGCTGGGATTACAGGCATGCACCACCACGCCCAGCTCGACTACTAGCATATTTTTAACAAAGAAAATAAATTTTTTCATATTCCATTACACAGACTTGTATGACCTTCACAATTCTATACAACATAGTGTCAAAATAAGTTATTCAGAAATATTTAACTCGACTACCAGCATTTTTTTAACGAAGAAAATAAATTTTTTCATATTCTATTATACAGACTTGTATGGCCTTCGCAAGTCTATACAACATAGTGTCAAAAAAGTTATTCAGAAATATTTAATTTGAATAACCAGCAGAAAAAAATGTTCAAATTTCAATGTAAAAGTTCACTGTATTCTATTTTTCCTTAAATCTTTGCATTATAGTTAAATAATACTGAAAAAAAATCCTTCCATTGAAAAGAGTAATAAACTTGGTAACAATAAACAACAATAGTAAGAACATCCAAAAATAAAAGTTAACCTGCAAGTTGCATTTAATATTATTTCTAATAACATGTTATCATGTTATCAGAAAGATCAGAACAATGTTATTGACATAAAGTAGTTATTATTTGATCACTCTATTTGTATATTACTTCTCAGTACCTTTTAGACATATCCAATTCAATAATGAAAACCTAGAATTACTTAGCAAACAGTAATTACAGGTTTGTAAAGAGTAGATTGCAATCTCCAGCAGAAAGCTCAAGTGCCAACAGCATGATATCACTGTTCAACTGCTTCTGATAATAAGATGCCTTCAAAAAGTCAGCAGGTGAAATTAACATCACATTTCTTAACATCTCCTAAACCCTCTACAGTTTAATGCAGCTGAGAACACTCCAGCTACCAGGAATTCTTGTATTCATCAGGCAAAAGAAAAAGAAAAATAGTCATTGGAGTGTGAAACTTTAATTGTATTCCAACATTATATTTAAGATTTAATTTTAATTAACATAAAACCATCCTAGATTTCATATTTACTAAAGGGGGAAATTATTTATACCTATAAAAGTTAAAGAGCTAGATTTCATATGCTGAATATGTTTTATGTGCTTGTGCACTGTTGTCTTTATTTTGAAGGTACACTGACCAGACATAATTTTTAGGCACTTGTCAGGTAAAGCAGAATAGAACATGGTGAAGCTAAAATGAACTGTGATCTTTTCTTTTCATGCTAAACTAGTACAGAAAAAAATGTGAAGGTGACCACCGTCTTCTAAGTTTTATCCTGTTCGAGCTCCATTTCACCACAGGTATGAACACTTCAAAGTGCAGGCAAAAGTCTTTCCAGGCCTTTGGCCACAGCAACAGGCTGAGAGTGGAATGGGAATACTGGCTTCAAAACGTGAATGAAGTGTAGTGGGCGAGTGGGGAAATTGCCTGTGGTTTCTTTTCTTTTACTGTACTCGGTACTTAATGTGCTAGTCAAGTGTTTCCCAAATTGTAAAATTAATAACTATCACTCATGAAGGCTAATAAAGATTACCGGCTCCTATGTGAAGGCTAATAACTGGAAAAGGCCTGACAATCTACAGTTTAATCCAGAAATTCCAAAAATGATAATAGACTATAGTTTGACAAACACTAGGTTAGAATTAACTCTCAGAATATCGCTGTGCCTACTGAGCTGCAGACTTCTTATGTATACCATGGTTTCCTGAGTATGCAACTGAAATTATGAATCTGCTGTTTAATTGTAGTTTTTCTCTTATAAAGGTAGAGCACTTTGTGGGGGTTTCCAGACATATCTTACAATCCCTTCTTTCTAGAACCACACATGTCTTTAGGTCTTTAATCGAAAACAAGTCATTTAAAGCACATGTAGTTACAGTGATGACATGGTGTCAACGATTTGCCCTGGGAAAACCTGCTGCTCTATTATATCCGCACAGTATCATCTGTGTTGCTGACACTACCTGTGCGACCAGTCCCAGAACTGTGTGATGTGCTCGACTCTGGACACATTGTTTTCCAGTCTTTCTATAGCTGTAGCTGCTAGGATACCCTATGCTTGGAAATTAATATTAGTATAACAAACTAATATCTTTCATCTTGATATGTATTCTCATAGTCAATACAAATACTTGTATATGTTAATATAAAATAAATACACACATGCACATATTAAAAGTGCCTAGTAAAAGCTTAAGAAATATCTTGATAACCATAAATAGTGTGGTGGAATCACACACATGCACACACACACAAATACTCCAATGAAATCTCAAGTGTTAAAATTTCCTAAGCACTTATGAGAAAGAAAACAGTAAGCTAAGATATAAAATAGGGTGAGTGAGTTCCAGAAGGAACTAGTGAGCTTCAATATCAATAAGTACACAGCAAAAAACTTAAAGAAAATATTCTATGAACACAAAATGATGGCTTGTAAGCTTTGAATTGTTAACCACCAAAAAGAAGGAAAGTCTCTAAGCATTATTTTTCCTTTAGTGTTATTCTACGGCTGACTAAATACAAATTGAATGCCTTTCTAACATCATATAGTTTTGGAAATCCAAAACAAAACAGCCTATTGCAAAGTATAATTAGTCATGTTTTAATGCTTGATGCTTCACAAAATACACAGTAGAGGGAAAGAGGAAAACAGCAAGTGAAGAACCCAGGTAATAGAGGATTTCATTGTGAAGCTATACTTATGTGAAACTTTTGATTTGAAAGACATAGCATTAAATAACCATGAGAAAAGACAATCTCACAGGATAAATAAGGTCTTCATTATCAAATCTCAACATGCTGAAAAAAAGATCAAAACCATTTATGGTTCAGTAGAAGTTATTGAGAGAAAGGAAATATATTATTTGATATGGTTATTGTACTTATAACTACAGAAGAAAAAAACCGGAAGTGGAGGAAGGAGAGGTAGAGAGGAGTAGGAAGGTCCAGGGAAGGTTGAAGTTGATAATGCCCAACAATAGAAAGAAGGAAGCAAAAATATTCCTCAAGTTGACAGGAATTAAATAAAAGTATAAATACATTCTTTACAGTTAAAAAAACACAGTAAAGGAGCAAAAATGGTGATATGACAATATGGGATGATTCTCGGAGAACATCTAAGAAGGAGAAAAGATCTACTGTAAGTAACTATCTGGTCTCACAGAAAATCAACAGAATATTAGCAATTGTTGTCGGAGTATTCTGACAATTTAGAGATGCAGAGTAATCACTAAGCAACAAAACCCAGTAATTTCTAAAAGTGATTATGTCTAGCTACAGTAACTGGGAACAGGAGTGGTGGGGTTAACAAATTGCTACTTTTAATTATAGGACTGGCTCTGCTTTACGGGTTGATTTTACTATTTTGACTTTAACTTGTTTAGGTTTATTTCTAATATGGCCTTGAAGTCTGTCTCTAGAGAGTGGCCATAAATCCCAGCTCCGTCCAGACCTAAATAGAACTCAAAGAGTTAGGCCCATGCATATCCATCATGCACTTATCAAAGGGTACTTGAGACACCCCAATGGTTCTTGTTTGATGAGTGTGCAGTTCATTCGTGCAGATGAGAAGGCTAGGTTGAGGTGTACGGGTGTCAGGTCAGACACAGCTGGAACTGTGTATTATTCACAGGTCTCAGAGAGGTTGATGAATGTAGTGAATGTTTCTAGGATGCAGTGGAGGATTATCGCTGGCTCAGCACAAATACATCAAACATAAAATAAGGTCTAGCCTTGTAATGCAATCTAGGAGGGCTGAGACTGGATTGATCCCTGGAAAATTACATTAAAGTATCTTAACATAGATTTCACTGATAATAAGTTAGGGATTCTGCTACATAATAAGATACATTTATTATCTACATAGGGACCTAGCTCTCAAGGTGTGGAAAAATAGGCAAAGTTAGAAAAAAGAAATGGCCATGAAAAAATTCTGACTCTTAAATTAGTTTGTAGCCCAAGTAAAAAAAATTCTAAAAAGGATAGGAGAAAAATACAATAAAATAAAATTTGTAGGATTATCTGTTCAATGCTTAATAAACTAAAATATTTTTATTAAAAAGTACCTAAACATCAAATATCATTCGTTTAAGCAGCTTAAATCTCATAAATAATTATATTTAAATTTATAAATATTATAATTTGCCACATAAACATTTTCCTACTAATTTAAGAAGAATTATACTGTGATTGTTGACACTGTTCCAGACATACGGAGCTGAAATTTCTTCTTAGGCGCTGCTTTTACTTTCGTGCTCTCTCGACCTTTAGATCCGCCCTTGCACATCACTCTCCCACCATAGCTAGTACAAACCACACATCAGGGACAGGAAAACTTGTTTATATAACTGAAAATGAGATCATCAAAGTTCATTCACACTGTCAAGGCATGTTAACTGGAAGAACATACAAAAGTATAAATCAACCACCAATATAAGTGAAAGGAAAGAGACAAAGTGGAAAGTAAGTGACAGCAATGAGAGTTCTTCTGAATGATTTCTTAGTGGATGTGGAGTCATCCAGTGAAAGTATTTTTAAGCACAGAAAACACTGTTGTTTTTGCTAGACCTAAGTTAGTAATGTTTTATGTCTACAAAAAGCTGTTAATTGAGGGGTCAGTAATTTTAGCATGTGTACTATTATCTTAGCATGGGTCATACATAATTGTTCATAACACGTTTATACTTGCATTTTTCCTTCTTTATGTTATGTTAGTCAATTATAGATAAGAATTAAAAATTAAATAACTTTCACTTGCATGTCTGTTTTTATATGTTCTGTTTGTATTTTCTAAATAATGAAAAAATAGCCGCTAACCATATTAATTACTGCTGCACATATTTTTTAATTTTAAGGAAAACAGGAGACAATGCAAGGAAAATAAATTCATAACAATGCAATTTTATGTAGTTCTGTTTTAAAAGACATGTTTATGTTCCCAAGTAAATTAAAACCCATTTGTGTTTTATCTGAAAGTATATAAATAGATGTTCACTCAAGTTCTATATTTTAAGCAGAGAAGTAAGACTGCTATAGAAACATGCTATTTGGGGACATATTCTTTTTAAAAGTATTTCATCAAATGTTTTTGAGAAAAACAACTCTATCCCCTATATTTTTAATAATATGATATACAAAGACCATGCTATTAGTTTATCATAGGTACTAGAAAAACTTTTTAATTTGTTTGTTTGTTTGTTTGTTTGTTTTTTGGTTTTTCTCCGGTACCAGGAACAAAACTCACGACCTTGCACTTGCCAGGCAGGCGCTTTGCCTCTGAGCTAAATCCCCAGCCCCTGAAGAACTTTTCAATTAATTGGTAAAAATTTAAATTAATCCAAACAAATTAGAGCAATACTTTTATAAAAACAAGGGTATTGCAAACAATAATCTGGCAACTTGACAAAGTTAGTTTAATATATAGAAATGAGTTCTACTGAGTCAGAAAAGTTCAGAGTTCAACTATTTCAAGTGCAGTGTATTTCTCAATAAGAAAAGACATTTTATTATGCAAGAATTTAAAACATCAGATCAGTTGATGCAAAAGCTAGATACTTACAGAGGATTCTGTATAGCAAATTAGAGAGATAGCTTTTCAGATAATACAATTTTCAAAACTGAAGAATCCCTCAATTTATTTATTTATTTATTTATTTTTTTGGTTTTTCTCCGGTACCGGGAACCGAACTCACGACCTTGCGCTTGCCAGGCAGGGGCTTTGCCGGTGAGCTAAATCCCCAGCCCCCAAGAATCCCTCAATTTAGATGGACTTATATATATGACATTGTCATGAAATAATTAATATTCAAGACTTCAATATCTTAATGGATAAAGCATGAAAAAAAATGTACTTTGGTTCAAGTAATGCCAATATGTGTAGAAGGGGATTTATATTAGGGATCAGAATTTCAGATCTTTTTCTCTGGGTCTGTTGTTCAGAGGTCAAAGCAGCATGTATTATGAGAAACTGAGTCAATTAAATGTTTACTATGCATTTCAAACAGGAAAGATGTATGAAGCTCTGACCTGAACATTAGAACATTAAAACTGACTCATGAGAATTCAAGACACTAGGATATCTAGTCTTCTGTCTTTCCATAAAATAATTATATACTAAAGGAAAAATATCTATGCTAAAATTTATTTTCAAATATTAGGTAATTGATTTATTTAATTTTTCTTAGTTTACCATTTTAGACAATCTCTTTTATTATCCCATTCTAAGCCTCTATGGCAAAAAAATGTCCCTCTAAATGAAAGAGATCTCACCTTTTAACATTTATGATTAGCAGATAGTTTTATACTTATGCCATTAGAGGAAACTATGATACACTGAAGAAAAACCCTTAGAGAAGTGAAATATATAGGTAATGTTCAAACCTAATTGTAAATATAATAATCATGAAACATTAAGATGGTAACATTACTCATCTAAAATATGTATATGCCTGTAACTTAAATTTAAAATTAGAAGGCTGTTTAGTAATATGTAGGAAATTGTTGCACATTTAGAATGATGGACAGTACAGAAACAGACAAAATTAATTTGTTACAGGTACAATTTCAAAATAATTCAAGTATTTGTATTTAATTAATTATATAACTGGTTAATTCTTTAAAAACAATTTAACTCATTAAAATAAACTGATCAATTAAAAAATAAAGGTTATAAATAGAAACAGTAATGCTACAAAAATTATATAGGTGAATTTGTTTGATCTTTGTGTGGAGAAAAAAATCTACTTATGTCATACAACACACAAACTTCAGCAATGATTCTAAAAACTTGGAAACTGGAAAAAATGTAAACATCCACTTATGCCTGAAAACCTATGAATTTCAAGATTTTATTACAGGTGGTTTTTGTGGATCACCAAAAAATACTAATAAGGTGGTGAAAAGTATATACACTTGCAGTGCGCAAAATAAAGTAGATTCAAATCACATGGCCATCATTCTTTCTGTTCGTCTCCCATTACTATACTTTGACTTCAAACTGCTAATCACTTCTCCTGGATGTTTTTATTTTTGAATAATCTCTAATATCCCCATTGGGAAGCTTTGAAAATGTGTGTAGAGTACAGAAAAAAGGAAATACTGCAGCTGTCAGATGGAGTCTTTAGCTGAAAACTATTAAGCATAATGATAACATATTTTTCTGGTTTTCATGTATAAATATCTCAACAAAGACTTTACCAAAAAAGTAAAAGTAGAGGCAGAAGTTCCAAGCAGTTGGGAAAGCACTGCATCTTATTTTGGAGGTGGCATGTTCCCCAAAAGTTTATGTGTTGGAAATTTGGTCCCCAGTGTGGTGATGTAAAGAGGTGGTGGAACTTTTTATAGTTCCTATGGGATCTTGGGTAGCTTTAATGAAAGGACTGTTTGTAAAGAGTAGGAATGACCCCACCCACTCTCCCTGGCTTCTGATGTAGTCATGTGACCTCACCTGTGTTCCTGCCTGGATGCTATCTGCCAGCATATGATACAACCAAAGGCACCGAAACCAAGGGGACGGGCCATCTTGGACTTTCAGCCTCCAAACCTGTAAGCTAAATAAATTTATTTTATTTATGACATGACCAGCATGCAGTATTCTAGCAATAGAAAATATACTAATATTGATTAGATATTTTTCCAGTATGGGAAATTCAGGCTCCAATATCATAGGCTACTTAGGCAGGGTTCTGGGGCTGGCAGAATTAGAGAAGAAAAATCTAAAAGGGAGATTAAAATACATAAAGAACACAGGAAAGTTTAAAACATGTTTAATCAGAGGTTAAAGGCACAATAGAAGAAAAATGGATACATTCAATATTTGAAAATGCCGTGGCTGAGAATTTTCTAGAAGTGATAAAAGACAGTCCTAAGTTTCAAGAAATTTAATCAATCTCCTAACTAAAAATAAACCCATACCAACAACAGTTTTGTAAAAATGCAGAGAAAAATATATGGAAAGAATTGCTTCATAACTGTAGAGCATAGAAACAGATTGCAGCATATGAGGACAGTCGGGTTACAAGCAGACCATTCAACAGCAACAAGAGAAGCAGTGGTCAGAGAACTGACATCATATACGTCTAAAACCATGGATTCTGTATAGTGCAAAATACCTGTTAGCAATGAAGCTCAAGATATTTCTCAGGACAAAGTTGGGAAGCATAACAATAAATCTTTACAAAAGAGAAATGCTAATAGATGTGCTTTCACTAGAAGGAAGTTGATTCCAAAATGGAGCATCAAGAGATGATGGAAAAATGTGTAGTCCCAGAACTCTGAGAGCTGAGGCTGGAGGATGATAAATTCAAACTCCCCCTGGGCAACTCTGACGAGCAAGGACCTGTCTCATTTGTAAAATTAAAGAAGGCCTGGCAATGAAACTCAGTGTTAGACCCAGAATTCAATCCCGAGTACCACAAAAAGGATGAATAAAAAAAATAGGGAAATGTAAAAACAAACTCATGTTTTCACTCAAAAAATATATAATTGGTGGTTAGTATACGGGGGAAGCACTGTTCTAGGTGTTTTGGGGTAGATCCATAAAACAAGTGGCAAAAATCCCTGCATTCAGAACTTATATTCTAGTTGAAAGAAGAGATACAACAAACAATCTTTTTGAAAGACAATTATAAAACATGTTAGAAATTAGCCAGTATTATAGAATTAAGAAATAAAGCAAACCAAGTGGATCAAGACTATCTATAAAGTGGTATTCAAAACTTTATATGAGGTGTTCAGTATATATGATAAAATACATGAGTAAATTTAAAATTTTAATTAAATAAAACAGTAAGAATAATGTTATTACCCTAATAATAAGATGAAACTAAAATATACAGCAATAGTGGCATGTCAGTCAGGAGAGGTGCAAATGGAATTAAATGTATTCTAAAATTCCTTGTATTTATGAAAGGGAAGATAAACTACTTATTAGACTTTAAGCATATAAAAACATAATCTTGATAGTAATCTCTTGAAATTAGTGAACAATTTATAAGTTGCCAATTTCTTAGGAAAAACTTAATTCAAAATTCTTTTCTAATAAAAAGCTAAACAGGGAGACTGAAAAGAATACAGAACTCGCAGTACAGCAAGTACAAAACCCAATGCCAGATTTAGACCCAAATATATTTGTATTACATGAACTATAAATTGGTTTAATGCTCTAATTAAAAACAAATAATGAAGGCTAGATTTAAACATCAAACCTATAAGCCACTTATAAAAGACAATCCTAAAACATAACTATACTGCCAGGTTTTAAAAGAATGGAAAGAGATGTACATGCAAATACAAAGCCAAAGAAAGCTAGCATAACTATGCCAATATCAGACTTATGAGACTTTACAGGAGAAAAACCTCTTTTTAAACACAATAATTTCAAAATAATAAAAGTTGAATTTACCAGGTACGTACAACTACATATTTGAATGTGATTAATACCATAATCTCTAATTACATAAAGCAGAATTTAAAATTTACCTATCAATCTTGTTCACCCATATATAAAATGATTAGATTAATATTTGGGGTTTTTCCAATAAAAAGACCTTGAAAGTATTTCATTTCATTTTGTTTTGATGTTTTACAATCTGAAATCAGTATTATAATTACTGCTGTTTTATTTGCATTTGATTAATATGTCTTTGCTTAATCTTTATAATCTCTATCATTTTAATTTAGTTAATAATTTGCTTTTTTCTGAATCTTTCAAGAGGTGAAGTTAATTTATTTAAATTATATTCTAACAATATGCTTGGATTTATTTCTAATTTGAAGGAAGTGGAACATTCTCAGATTTGGTGGATAAACATCATTGGATTCTCTTCAAATTTCAGCTCACAGTTGTATATGTAACATTCAATCATTCTGTGCCTCAATTCCTTTATTTTAAAAGAACTAATAATTACATGCTTATTAAATATTTTACATGTATCAAGTATTTAAAAGAGTGATTGTAGATATGCATTAAATATAAATTGACTATTATTTTATTTTATTCTTGATGTCATTCAGATGTTTAGTATATTGTAACTTCACCTTCATTTTAAAGATTAATAAGACTTCCCCTTAATACAAATCTATTATATTTTAATTTCTATTGTTTACCATTTACCTAAAGTTAATAATAGATGTTAAATTAATATTCAATTTGATGATCAGTATCTACTGTTTTACACCTGAAATTTCCGAAACTTTTAAAATTCGTATTGTGAATGTTATACTTTCAAAATATGGATTTAATTCATTATTTTACCACTGCTAGCACTAACTAGGAGAAATTGTTAGAAATAAGTTGTAATTATAAATTATCTTACCATAGTAATGCTGATTTAACAAGATATTCAATTTAATATTCATTTTTAGGTAATTATGATGTTGATTTTTCACTTTAAGGAAAGTTGTTTTATGAAATCACAGTTACTAATGTGGATAAAATGTTAGTTTTCTAAAAGAGCTTATAGTATTTTTTCCTGTAAAGTAAGATCTTCCAAATGCAATTGAAATTTAAATATTCTAATATAATTTCTAGTACATTTAATCTTTTCAGAGAAATGCAAATATACGAAGAGCTTGGAATATTATTCTATGTGAATTATTAAGGGGTTTATTTATGAAGAATTTCTGATAAACCTGTGATTGTCTATGAAATCAAACTAAAAAGTGGCACTGAGAGTACAAATAATGTAAAAAGTAAAACAACAGGTATGTATTTTTTAATGTATAAGCATTTACGTTCCAAATGAAATATTACTACACAAAAGACATTTTAATTCTGAACTAACTGTATGAGAGCATTAAAACCTATGTTATAAAATAAGTAGTCATGAAATTAACTTGTCAGAGAATAAGTAAAAGGGGCCCAAATTAAGCAAGCCGTCTTTTCTTACTGGGGCTACAAGTAAAAGAAATCAATAATTTAAAAACAGAACTCTTTACCAATAACTTTGAATAAATCACTACTAACACTAATTAGATGAACAAATATTAGATGAGCAAACGATCCAGATAAAACAAGAAGTGACTTTCTTGTTATGAACAGGATCCAACTGGTTATGGTGCAGCAACAATCCCCAAATCACAGCTGTTTAAATGAAAGCTTATTTCCTGCTTTCCTGCAACATGGCTGGTTGCTGGGGCAGAAGGAAAACAGCTCCAGAGAATCTCACACTGGCGCTGAAATTTGACCAAAAGATTAGTTCTGTTCAAACTCACTCGCAAGATCCAGCCTTAAAACCCCACATCATCAAGAAGGCAACTAAAAGTACAAGACTACTGTGTGTTTAGAAATGATAGGGTGGAAATAACTGGTAAGCAGCAGCATAACTACCGTATTTCCTTTGTGTTGTTGTTCCTTTCTTTCTTTTTTTACTGGTACATGTTTGCAGTACATAGTGATGACATTCTTTGTGGCGTATTAGTGCACATACATAAAACACCTTAAAGGTTTGTTCTCACCCCTTTCCCCTTCTCTCCCTCCCCTCCCTCCATCTCTTGGTCCCCTTCCCTTCTGCAAAAGATCTATCTCCCTATTTCTGATTACATAGATTTTATTTTGCTCCTTAATTATTTATGTTTTGGGTTTTTCATGCAGAGCACATTTTTACATGATCAAACTAATGATAACAAAATGACAGGATGTATATAAATAATACAGTTCTGATCTATTTCCAATGCCTTCTAATTACTAAAATTTTACAGTGGTAAATCCCAACATTAGACATTTTTTATGCCAAGAATATTAATTTAACCATTATTATAAAATTTCCCTCTAAATTAACTTTATATCTTTAAATACTTAATACTTTAAGAAATGTGGAAATTTTTTTACATGTTTATTAGTCCTTAACTTTACTACTTCTATTTATCCATTGGACAATTTTTTATCAGCAATCCCACATGTTATCTTTAGCTATAATGGCCCTACAAAAGTTCAATAATGAGCCTCTGCAGTGTAATCAGTTTTCAGGCAGTGAAATCAAAAGCAGTGAGATCTTGGTGATCTTTCACTGCAAGGCAAAAGTCAGGATGTTATTTGAATACTAAAGTTGATACAGGATATTTGGAGAGAGACTTACTTAAAACTACAGTGGGGGAGAAGTGCTCATAAAACTCAAAGAAATGAATCATAATCATGGCTAAAAGAGAGGGGCAAAGTTTTTAAACATGGTAAGCAGAAAATATAGAGATAAAACATCTAAAGGTCATGCTGACAGAAACTGAAAATAACTTTTCAGCATGTGTTTATTAAAGCTAAGAAAAAAGTATACATGCAAGAAATGCAAAATTTGGTATTAGTGAACAACTGTGCAACAGCACATGGAATGTTCTGAGGCCACGAAACAATTCCAAAGACTCTACAGAAATACATAATTATGCTATGTAAAACACGTATGCATGAAGAAAATATTAGAAAAAAGTCTAACTCTGAGTAATGTTAAAACATGGATTTTTCCACCCATATTATTTGAGTTCTATTTCATCTTTCTCCCTAAATGCTTATGTTGTAAAACTGAAGTCAAAATTCACAGAACCTCTATAGAGGAATTATGAATAAAAATAAATCTATAATAAGATACCATCTTGATAAAATATTGAATTAATTTGAAATTGATAAAATTTAGGTATTTTAATAGGTCTCCTGACATTTAATTGTAAAACATCAATAGCATTTTTAAAGGTATATCTGCCTCAGTTACATTAATTTCTATATCCTTAGGGAAATCAATTTTCAGTTTGGTATAAAAGTCTCTATCTTAAAAACTGACAAAGTATTATTTGCTGCTCCCTGAAACATTTTCTATAGTTGTTATCTTATTGAATACTTAACCTACAGCAATTAGAAATTCAAGAACTGGTGTCATCCTCATTATCTTTGTGATAATGGTTTAAAAGCATTTTTAAAAAGCATCTAATTATTTATATTACTCTATAAAAGAATTCTTGATTTATTGAAATATAAGAATTAAGGTGGTTTAATCAGGTTGGGTTCAAATTCTTAGAAATATTGAGAAAGTTATTTAATCTCTGTAAATGTCAATTTTTTCACCTGCACAAGGATTATATTAAACTCACTTTATGTATCTCAACTATAATCTTGAAAACATTGCAGTACAGTACTAGACTATTCTAAGCATTATATATCTTGCATATCATGATCAGACCTCTGTACCCAGGCTTCTGCCTCTGCAGCTTCAATCAGAAGCAAATTAAAAACATCTAGGGAAAAAATACATCAGTACTGAATACATATAGGCTAAATTTTCTTGTCGTGGTTCCCTAAATAATGCAGTATACCCACAATTTTTTCACTGTATTAAATCTTATAAATAATGCAGAGATGATCTAAAGGATACAGGAGGTTGCATGTAGGTTATATGCAAATATTACACCATTTCACATAAGGGACTTGAGTATCCATGGATTTTTGGGATACTCAAAGGGGATTTCTAGGGCCAATCTCCTGTGGATAATGAAGAACAACTATAGTAGTTTATTAATAGCTACAATGTTATAAAATAGGTAACATGACAGAGATTCATGTTAGCAAAATTAATCTGCTATTTTCCTGAACTCAGAGATGGAATACATTTCCCAGCCTCCTTTACAGCTATAGAAGGTCATAAGACTCACTTAAATTCTGACCAGTGAAGTATGGACAAAAGTAATGTCTACCATTTCCACACTCAGACCTAAAGTCTTCCAGTGTGCAATTCTCCATTATCTTGTCTGACTGATGACTGGATGTGACTCCTAGAGCAACACTGAAGCTATGTCTGAGCTTAAAGTGGTGGCGCACAGAGGGGGAAAGCTAGCAGCTGAAGTGGTATCAACTTGCCACCTAATTGAAATCTTTGTGAGAAATACACTCCTATAATATCTGAAACACCACAACCTGTGTGGCTTTTGTTATAGCAACCAGCATTACCTTGGGCAGTTTTTGGTGCTATTATTTTTATTTTGAATTGAGCAAAATGAGAAATATTAAGTTTAAGAATTCATGACCACGCATCTGGTAAATAGTTGTATACAAATCCAAGTAGTATGATCCTAGAACCTGTACCCACAGATTTTGTTAGGTGCTTGATGTTTAACTGCTATTATTATATGGGACACATTTTCCCAACCAGAGCCATATCAGATCTAAGACATAAAAAATGGTTTATAGGGAAAGGGTAAAAGTTGGAGATGTCACAATGTTTTTGAATAAACAGATATAGAATGTATATTTAATAAAACTTCATGGAAGAAGAGGTGATTAGGGAAAAATACCTAGACTGATACCTTAGGAGGCAATAATGAAGAAAAGGATAGAATAAAAATTCACAATTATCATACCACATGTAACAGATTTATTAGGTGTGTTACTTTTTCAGAGATTGAAAATAACTTGAACAAATCATTAGTACTTTGACTTATAATGAATGGTCCTGAAAACTGCAGAAATGCACTTTCGCACCAAAAGGCCATGTTCAAATTTACAAAAAATGAAAGACTGGGAAATAAAGTATCAGTAGCATACTGATATGTTTCCATATAACTCTTTCATTGCAATTTAAATTCATAAAGGAAAGTGACCCTTAAGACTCTTCTCAATATTGTGAATTTGATTCCCTGAAATTTAAGCATAGGAATCTTAATTATTTTTTAATGAGCATGTTCATTTTGGTAGCATATTGTATAGTTTTTATAACTAAATTTATCTTATTTTTGAAGGAAGAAAAATATTTAATCCTTCTTTAGTATATCTCTATCACAACTAGTTGTTTTGTTAGACTCACTTAAAAGATATACATCGATGGTCTCATTTGGTGGTAGTATGAATTTTTCAGTTTTAAAATTGACAATAACTAAAAGTTGTATTGAACATGCTGTAAATTGAAGGTAAATGGTACTTTTTATCTAGTATTTCTTCTCTTTCTTTGTTTGGCCCTATTCATGGCTAATCTCTTGTTGATCTTTGCAATCCTTCTCTCCCATTGCTTAAACAAGAATAAGACATATTAGATTACCTAATTCAGATCCAGATGAATAAGTGTGTAAGTCAGCAATATAGAACTACTCTGGAACTTCGTAGCATTTAGACAAGGAAGTGGCAGAAGTTATACACAGAGAGCCACACTAAGTCCCAGTACAATATTTCTGTCACTAATAAACCTCTGGTGAGAAAGACTCTTTTCTTTCTCTAGGTACCCATGCTAGAAAAACAAACAAATAAAAATCCAAACAGACATAACCACAAGAAGAAATAAGGAATTTCTGGTTTTAATTCTGATGTGGGAAGAACTTGCAAGTTCACCATTCCATTTTTACAATCAGAAAAAGCTGGATAAACTAAAAATCATTAGTTTTTCTTGAATTGTACTCACAAAGAATCCACTACCCTTTAGAATGGAGACACAGGCTCATCCAGAAAAGCACAACAGAGATATCACCTGGAACAGATGTCCCTACAGCCATAAACTGACAGGACATTTAGATGGTAATGTTGATGAATTACTGGAGGCTTAGTACCAAGCCTGAGAATCAGAAACTCTTCTATAGCCATTGGGAGATCTTTGTATTTTCTTTGCCTTTACTTCCAGAGTCTTTAACATGTGTTTATGATGAACATCCATAAAAAAGAATTTTTCGTGACTCTGGCAGTGAAAAGGAGAAATAACAATTGTGAAATGCATTCATATCTATTACTGGGGGAGGGAATCATTTTTCTAGACCCTTATCCAAATTGGAAAAAAGAAACTGTTCCCATTGCAACACCTTCAAGTTTTTTGTTTTAAAAAGAGCACAGATTACAGTTATGAGATGTCAAGAGTTCCAAGGAATGGACCAGGAATACTCCAGCTAGGCAAGGAAAAAGAAGTTGAGGGCAAAATCTACAGCACTGGAGAAGCACTTATAAATGTCACATCTAGAAAAGAAATCCACATAAAGCCTGAGATTTAATCCAACAGTGACTTATTATCACACCAAGAGTTGCAGTATAAAAACAATAGTTTACAGATGAAAAAGACATGAACACAGAGCCACTCTGAAGAGAAATACTTAAAATCCAAGGTCTAGAATAGACAAAAACATCCCAATTGCAGGTGTTTGAAGAAGCAAACCTATACCTTGTACCTATAGCTATCGCAAGCATCAAACACAAACCAAATTTTATGCAGATTCACATAAATTCTCACCTTAAAGACTTATTTACCCTTATTTCCAATATGAAGATTTGAACAAGAACCCCATAAAAATGTATAAGTTATGCTAAAAGGCAATGGAAGATACAAGATGAAGAGGTAAATCAGAACCAGATATGACACAAATGTCTGAAATGTCAGACATTCACTCTCTTGAATCTATTAAGGGCACTGGTGGGGAAATGGAAACTGTATGTAAAAATGGGCAAAAAAAAATGTAAGCAAATAAATCAAAATACAAAAAACACTTTTTAAAAATCAATAGAATTTTTTAAGAAGTCATTTAACAAAAAAGAAGATATCCTTCGTGGGCTCATCAGTAGATTCAGTACAGTTACAGTAAGAGTCAGAAAATGGGTTGGCAGAAATGTTCCAGGGTCGAATGATAACAGAAAAAAGAACAAAGAATAGATCCCTGAGGAACTATGGAACAATCAAAATACGTATTGCATCCACACAGTGATACAATAAGGGAGGAAAAAGAGAACAGAGCATAAAGTATTTGAAGTAAGAAAGCCTTGGAATTTTCCAAAGTCAATAACACCGAACCAAACATCCACAAAGCTCAGAAAACAAGTGGTACAGATGTACTATATTTAAAGTGCAAGAATAAGGAGACAATTTAAAATCTTAAAGGGGGAATCAAGAATGGGGAAATGCCTCACTTGTGGAAGAACAATAATACAAATTACAGTGGATTTCTTGTCAGAGACCACACAAGTAAGAAGAGAGTGGAGGGAAATATGGAATGCATTGAAAAAAAAAAACTACAAATCTGTAGTTACATATCAGTAAAACATTTCCCTTCCAAAATGAAGAAAACTAGAAAATAGAAGGAAAAAATGGAAATAAAGCTTTAGCAAATTAGATGAGGAAGAGGGGTTGAAGGGAGGGGAGGGGAATGATAAAAAGAAAGAAGAATCAAGATATATCACATTTGGCTGCAAATTCCCTGTGAGATATACAGTTATAGAGCTATCTACAACATACTTTAACTATCAGAGCAGCTGCTGTCCTCTTTGTCCTCTCATGCAGGATGAGTAAAATGGCTATGGCTGTTTTCACTCCATCCTTTCTACTTTATTTTTTCCCTCACTCTTTAAAAATTAATTTTATTAGTACTTTTTTTTTGTATGTGTAATTGAACTCAGGACCTTGCACTTGCCAGACAGTCTCTTGTGTCTCTGAGCTATATCCCCGGCCCCTATTGGTACATTTTAAATATCCATATGATCACTTTCTCTGTTCTACTAGTATTATGTTTTGTAAAGTTTACCCTTAACCCCCACCATTTCTTCCTTGGCTGGGTCACTGGTGTTAAGGTGAGTGGAGTTCACTCCAGGTTTTTTGTATCAGAAATATGACTTGTCTGATGATTAACCTGCTGAAAATGAATCCAGTGGGAAGGGATGAATAATTGAACCCAAAATTTATTCCCTGGGTGACCTATTATGATCACAGAGACTGGTATTTACTGAATGAAAATCAAACCACTGGATCTCTACGAATAAAAGTATCTGAACTCAGTTTATCAGTTTGTGTAATTTTATGAAAAGGCATCTTTTCTGTCCAATGACAGAGAGTTCATTTAGATACTAAATGTAGATGACTTGGCCACCATAGAGTGGAGGGAAGATGTGGGTCTGTTCTCATCAAGGACTAAAAGATCATCTCCAACAACAACTTCATCTTTTCCCTCTGCATCTGTGTTCACAAAGCAAATGTCAGACTCTATAATCAGCATGCTCAGTTTGAATTCATAAATATAAGCAGGCTTTGCAAATATATTTGGATCAATTCCAGGCTATTAAAGAGGGAGGACCACTGAGTCTTGTCAAGATGATGCTATCCTGTAAGACCTCTTGGGTGTTAGTCAACTTTCCTTTAACAAAACACCCAAGGAGATAAATGTAAAAGGACTAAATATTTACTTTGGCCCACAGTTTTGGAGATTTCAGTCTCTGGTTGGTAGACCCTATTTCTTTCGGGCCTGTGGCAAGGCACATCATGGCAGGAAACAGCTGACGGTGGAAGCTGCCTCTCTCATGGTAGGTAGGAAGCAAATAGTAAGAGAGGGCTGGGGTCCCAAAATCCTCTATGACAGTATGCCCCAAAGACCTAAGTTCCTCTTGCTGGGTTCCATGTCTTAAAAACTTCAGCATTCCTCAAAAGTGACATGGACTTGGGGCCAATGCTTTGCATTCTTTTCAGGTCTAAACAATAGCACCTTGACAGGCGTTCAACCTCATTCAGCCTCCTCCTGGCACAGACCTTAAATTTCTGTTTTGTTTTCTCTTAGCCACAATGAGCCATATAATAATCCTCATTTATATTACAACATTTTTGTGTACATTATTCTATTTTATTTTCATACTCCTGAAAGACAAGCCATACAACTGACCATATGTCCATTTTAGAAACAAAATCCGAAAGGGTAAAGAGTTATCCAAAGTCATGTAGGACATAGGTTTCAAAGACTGAAACCATCCTCTTCTATCCAATAATGAGTTTATCTTTTTAAAGAATATACTTTCCAGTATTAACTATGTGATATTTCTGATTTTTGAACTGCAGATTATCTTTAGCAATAGAAAAATAAAATATTCAAATCTAATGAAGTTTGAAAGAATCCTCTAGAAAAATATCAGAATTCCCCATTCATATTTAACTTCCAAAATGATTTTTTGTATAGTATCTATTAATATTGCTCCCCCAACCAGAAAACAAGCAAACAAAATACAGCACAGCTTGTTAAGCTCTTCAGTATATTTTTTTTACTGTGTCAGCTCTACACTAGAATCTAAGTTGCAATCATGTGTCTCTTGGGATAAAGCGCCTACTAACTAATGCCTCTGTTTCAGTCTTCATTCCCTGGGCACAAACCGTGCTTTCACCAAAACCCATTTCCTTTTTCTCCTGAGCACAGATTTAGATAGCACCTCTGAGCTTCCTTTGCCGGTAGCTTCAGCCATGTTGTTGAATTCTAGCCAGTGAATTGTTGGTAGAAATAATATGCACAGCATCACTCATCTCTTGACTATCAGGGAAGTAGAAGGAAATTCAAATATTCTGGGGCCAGAACTCTGGGGCAGCCACAAGACACACAAGCCTGAATCACTCAAGTCCCTATGCCAAGCATTCACACTCAGGTAGTTATATGAACCATTACTGTGTTAGAGACTAAGATTTGAGGAGTTTTTTTGAAACCACTTGTTATGGTTTGTCTGTGTATCCCCCCAAAGCCTCATGCGGCCTTGGGGCAGGCTTTTAGAGTTGATTGAGGTGTGAGAGTTACACCCACCCTGGGGTGGATAGTTTGCATATGTAAGGGAGAGGAAAAGAGTGCTTGAGGCCATCCCTGGCTTTTGTGTTTTATTGCTTTTGCTGAGTTCGGACACCATGAGCTGGAGCTCTCAGCCATGTGCCACTCTGCCTTATAATCTGCCAAGTACGGACTGAAACCTCCACGAACTGTAAGTGAAATAAACCTTTCCTTCCTTAATTTTGAGCGTCAAGTATTTTGTCCCAGCAGCGAGAAAAAAAGTAACCAAGACACCACTGTTTTCCCAGTCTGACTACTACACCCTTTTTTGGTTCTAGCAAAATCACTATTTCCCCCATCTGACTACTATCCACTTCTGCTATGCTATGATACCTTATGCTATTCTGTCCTATATTATGCTGTTCTATACTATCCTATCCTACTCTACCCTAGCCTATCCTATTTTATCCTATCCTGTAGTCACATTAATAACACTAACATGTAAGTCAATTTTGATTGTTTCTTTGCTAAGAAACTTCAGGTTGCTTCCCAATGACTAAAAACCAATGTCCTTAAAACAGGTCTCAGAGCCTTATAGGAACAGCCCATTGTTGTCTCTTACCTGTTTCTATACCCTTTTTCACTCATTCTTCTCCATGGCAAAGTAACTTAATTCCTACATGGAAATATTTCCATACTAGTGTTACTGTGCCCATTGAGCTTTTGCTTGCTAGGTTCTTCCTGCAGTCCTGTCGTGGCTCACTCTGTCATTCCTCCTATTTTTCTTCAGTCCTCTTTGCATTTTTTTCCTTGACCACCTTATTTAAAATCTCCGCTCAAGCCTTCAGATCCACCTCTGCACATGCAGTCACACTCTCTTGATTTACACATACTTTTCTCTATAGCATTTATGACCACTGAAATTATTTTTAACTTTTGTTTAAACTACCATACTCCCTCCTCTCAAATTAATCTCCATGAAACCAAATGATTTTATAATGTATTTTCAATCACTTTTTAGTTTCTAGTACACAGCACAAATGATTAATTCAATGAAGCAGTGAATGCAAGTAGCTAAAACACTGAAATTTCTACATAACATGAAATCTAATGACTTACTTCCTCTAGACATATCTTATAAACATATTTCCTTTAAATTTCAGTGTTTGTTCATTATGTCCTGAACCGTTTGAGACAGTGAGTTGATAATGCAAGATTCCTATAAAAAAACATAAAGACTATGATTAATCTAAAGTTTGAAGGCATGAGAATGTCCATAAACTTTTCCAAAGATGCAATTCTTCCTTAATTATGTGCTCAAAATTAAACTTGCAGTGCAGAATGTTTAATGCAAGCATATATTGTGCACTATCTTTTGAGACTCTTTAAACTGA
Organism: Chinchilla lanigera; assembly: GCF_000276665.1. Lineage (NCBI taxonomy): Eukaryota > Metazoa > Chordata > Mammalia > Rodentia > Chinchillidae > Chinchilla > Chinchilla lanigera. Next base: position 2,128,704 of record NW_004955457.1, read on the forward strand.
AAGGACTGAATTGGGACTATATTCTGATATTTGCCTCTCACATTAAGACTCCTAATTTCCCCACACAGAGCTCTAGCTCTGTTAGATTTATCAGCTCCTCTAAGCTTACTGCCCATTTTAAGCAACTCATATGAGTCACACTAATGAAACCAAGTGGAAACTCTTGCTCGACATGGATGTTTCTGTTCTAGCCACAGAAGCTTTCAGAGTGAACGGCAAATGCCAATTAGTGACCAGAGTAGGGTGATGCCTGAAGGACACATTTCCAATGGAAAAGATGATCTCCTAGTTTATTTTCACATTTTCTACCATTTGATGGCAATGGCTTTGAGCAGCTAAAATTCTCAACATTTTTTCTCAAAGCAAGGATTGTCAACTAACAATCTCTTACTGTAACCTAACATCTACACACATATGGTAAGTAGTAATTTGCATATGAAAGATTATCCTTGCCTACAATAATTCCAACTAAGATAAGGGAAAGATGGCTAATGAAAGACACTTACTAAACCAGCTCCTACTGTGGGGAACTGGATGCTAACCCTGCTGGAGAGCATCTGAGGGTTGGAACATCCCGCTGCGATATCAAACTTTAGGTGTAAGAGAGGCAGGGTATTTATATATTGACCACTGCCAGTCAGGAACTGAGGGTTGTTCCTATGAGACTTTACTGTTCAGTCATCTCTGGACTGTCTCAGCAATGAGAAGAAATCTTCAGGCATTTCTTTGCCCCTCATGTTGGAAACTAGAAGGGAATGCACAGAGCACTGATACACCAGCTACTGGAGTTAAATAATCAAGAAAAACTATCTCCTGCAGTGGCCTTTGGGTGAGGGTTGGTAGGATGGAATTCACCATTCTTTCTTTCTTTTTCCTGATCAAGAATCACAGTGCCTTAAGCATTCTGTGAACTGGCTGATGTTTTCCCTGCAGGTTTGAACCCAAGCTAGGACCTTGAACAATTCCTGGCACTAATAAGTCTGTTTAGGTTGCTGATCAAATACAGTGAAGGTTCAGTCCTGCTGATGAACACATAGAAACTAGTTCCCAGCCTTTATAGACTCATGTATACTCTTTAACCCAATGCTGCATTTTGGACATATCAAGGTGAAATATCTCTTTTTGCACTGTCGGTGGCTAAGACACACTGCAGCTTCTTCTTTACGTAAGTTTCTCTAGCCTACCATTTAGCACTTCTGTGAAATCCCGAAAAGCCCCACATCAGGTACATTTAGAGAAATCCACTCATGGAAAAACTCTGCCACAATTTTGAAGTAAGTCCATGTATGATTTGGTTGGACAAAGCAGCAAACAGAGTGGAAAGACGGTGTGTCCTAATGAAACGTAGACCATGGAAGATTTGTTAACACTGAGGTCAGTTGAGGAATAAGAGGAGATTACATTAGAGGGGCACACCGGAACTGAACAATAAAGTGCAGGGAATTTTCTAATGGCTGTTTTATTAACGTACATATTCTCTTGTGGCTAAAATTGACAGAGAATGTATACTGGTACATTTGATAAGTGAGCACATAAACAATTAGATTTCTCCAGCTAAATCACAAATTTTAGCATGGTTTTCAATTCCTTCTTCTAACATATATGGCCAATGGGAGTTGGAATAAATTTTTATTTTCACGTCCATTAATTAAACTGCTTATCTCTTTTCATCAAGATTTTTTTAATCTCTTTTTTTTTCTAATGTGTCATTTTTGTCATTTTGTTTCAACTTCCTCTCTAGAAGTTGTAGAGAGGATCATTTTACTCTTATCTTTCTTATATGGTTAATGTCAAAGCTATCAGTTTGTCATTTCTAAATACCCTTTTTGTAGTATTTTAAACACCTTTTACTCTTTCCTCCCCATTGTCATGGTTACCATGGTAATGCTCTACCTCACCATCTCATAGCTTCTAATTGGTCAAGGTTTCTCTATTTGCTTATCCCTAAACTGTTCTATAATTCATGTAGCATCTTCTTCCCAGCTACAATATTTTCCTTATATTATTTTTATTCATGTCAAATAATGATTGTTATTTGACTTAGTGCCAGAAGCTGAACTGTATTCTAATCCCTCCACTTCCCTGTCGCATGGTTCTGAGAAGTTAGGAGTTAAAGCAGTTTGCTTGAAATTGACTTTTCTCTCTCCTTGTTACCAAGAGTCACATCAAGGGCAATAAAACTTGGGAGCTGAGTAATTTTTATAAACCTGCTGATAAAAGACTTTCTGATAAATAAGCTCATATATTTACTAGAAAAAGAATTCTTTTCTACACAAGTCTCTTAGCAACATGTCTTTGTTTGAGACTGTCTATTTTAGACAAACCTAGAAGTGAATTTTTGAAATGCAGTGCTCTGGGAATTGCCACATATAGCCTATAGCAATCTGATGTGTAAATAACCTAAAAGTCCCTGCAAGCAGAGGTGATCTGTGAATCTTCTATTTCTCTAGGTTGGAATATATGTCTGCTACAGAAAAGAGAGAGCTGGGAGTCACAGAGGATGTCCTAGACCTTTCCAGTTTGGAGGCCAATGTTTCTTGATTATAACTTTGATAATACTGGTATAATTTGAGACTGGGAAAGCTGCCTAATTTTATGCATCCAAGTTAACAATCTGATCTTTTGTGTAAGTTCAGAGCTCAACAGTAGTACCCATCATTCCCTCAGATTTCAGACACAAATGAGAACAAGCAAAAGAAGTACCACAGATTAGAAAAAAGACATGATTGTTAAGAGCAGACACAATAATCATCCTAATTCCATACCCTAGAATTAGTTTCTAAATCCCATGGTGGCTAAACAGTACAGCCACCAGCTAGCCATACAAGGAGACGCTCTTTACTAGAAGAGAAAGAACAGACTAGAATACTTACAAAATAAGTGCAAGATAGGAGACAAATTACCAGGCAAAGAAGAACCTCTTCATCTATATATGTAGAGAAACTGAGAGGTAGGGGGAAAGACCAGGACTTCTGCTTTTAAAAGGGCTCTCCATAAGACCCTACTGTTTTCTGAATATTAATTCCCTCTCATGCCAATCCATATGTTGAAACTTCAACCCAAATCATGGTATTTAGAGTCCTGTACAGAAGAATTTAGCTGAAAATTGAGATTGGTTTTGTTGCTAGTACTGTCATTTGGTTTTTATTTAAGGAATACTGGATCAGTACCTTCCTCATGGGTTGGGTCCTACTTTGTTTGTAGTGGGGAGTGTCCTACTTTGATCATGCCTCAATTCTTACATTTAACAACCACAGGCTCATTGCTCTAGTCCTTTGTTTACACTCCTTCATAAATACTGGTTCACTGCCCTGAGTTTTTGAGACTGAACTATGAACACCTGCAGTGATCTGAGTTTGACCCACACAGCTTTACGTGCTGAAATGCCATCTCCATTGTGAAGGATTAAGAGGTGAAACATAATCTTATTATGGTGTTTAGAAGTGAAGGCTTTCATGGAGATTATGATTACATAAGGTCATCAGGGTGGAACTTCCATGACTGAAATCTGGTGGCTTTATAAGAAAAGAGAAGAGAGACCAAAGAGAGATACACACACATAGTCACAAGGGCATATGCCCTGTCTCTCACCATATGGTGTCATGCACCTCCTCAGGACTCTGCCAACAAGAAGGCCATCCCCAAAGCAGGCCCTTAGGTTTTGGACCTCCAGAACTGTGAGATAAAAACATGTCTCCTTTTGTTAGAGCTCACCAAGTCTGTGCTATTGTGTTATTGGCATCAGAAAAAGGACTAATACATCACATAATTTCACCTATACAGCTCTTTCCACACAAGCCCTAAGTTCATTACTTAGACATTGTCATGCCATTTTAGCTAGAAAATCCAGTCACTCTCAATGTTACTCACATTGTCTTTCCATAATCACCATACACCTTTCTCCTAATTTAGTCTTTTAATGTACATTAGAACCCTTGTCTTCTGTGTCTTAATCAGGGCCATGTTTGAGATGCCCACCTCATCTGAGAGGCCTTTCTCCTCCTCATCCTCAGCAGCAGGTACTGATTCCAGCTCAAGGACTATGATCTGAAGTCTCTCATAATCTGACTCTGTGAACATCCACATTATCACTAGCTCCTGACAAATGTGCTCTCTGCATCTGCCCTCTGTTTTCTGCCTGGCATAGGTAAGCCTAGAATTTTGGAACTGAAGAAAGATAAAATAATTAGGAAAACATTGCTTCTGAATCATTCCATGAATGAAAAAATTATTTTTCAAGTGATGCGCTGTCAGCTGTTAAACCAGCATCAGTTTTCAATTCAGGTTTTCTGACCTTTTTTAAAAAAGGATGATATCTCTTAATGTTTTAGTTTACTTCTATCTCCATCTGTCTGTACTTTCATATTTGAGCTCATCTTAAGCGTGATTTCTATAATCATTCCTATTTGATTTTATTTCTCCTGTTCTTAAATTCTTTGCCTATAGTTGGTTTCAACAAATTTAGAACATAATTAAGTCTCTAATTTTTTTGTGTAATATTTTTTCCTTAAGTGCAAGAGGAGATATCTTAATACTTCTTTGATATTTCCATTTCATTTACTAAAATGTCCATTGCATTTAGAGATAGCTTACCTTTTTAATAAATACTCCTTTATTGTATTGTTTCTTTGAAATGAAGTGCTTGTTACATGATTATAGGCTAATCACACATTTACATGCATAAACCCTTTAATAAAAGGCTCTAGTTGGTTCTTTCATTCTTTTGCTTCTAGGAAAAATATGTGATTCTTGTCTAAGATCAAATAAAGGTTCATTAACATAAATGAATGCATTATACCCTGGTTAATCTTACCTCTTCAACATGATGCTAATTAGCAATATTGAAATTACTAGGTGAATGGCATGCTAGGGTTCGGTACTTGACCTGTACTTTTCCATGCTGAGAGTAAAAACACACACTCAGTATGCCTCAGTGCTAAGGCAAACCTAGTAAGACTACATTCATAATTTGCAATGAATGGCTGCTACCAAGATTCATTATTTACAGAGAAAAAGAGTTCAGATTCAGTATCTTAACCAATGGAGTCAATGGGAATACAAATTGATCAGTTATACTTATTATTTAAATTATATCATCTCTTAATGGCCAACACTAAATATGAAATATAAGCATTTAAATTTTCTTCTTAGTTGATTAGCAGCATATATTGCTACAATTGGAGTTATAATAACAATAACAATAGATAATGTTTTAAGGATCTACTTGGGCCAAACACCAGGCTGGTGGATTTACCTGCATCTCAAACCATTGAACATCTCTGCATGGAAGACAGTGTTATTCCTGTCTTACAAAATGGAAACCATGATCCCAGAGATTAAGTAATTTCATAATCTACATCTTGATTATTGAGAAGACAGATCAGTATATTACTCTTTATTGCTAAATCTGTGTCTGTTTATTTTCCCACACTTTAGGAATAGTACTATGTAATTTCTACAATATTATAGGCATTAATAATAGAAAATGGATGTTAAATGTGTAACATACTGAAAATAGTGAAGGAATATATGTAAGATCCTCCTGGCCTTCTTTCCATTGTATTTATCTTTACTGCTCAAAATGTGATCCCCAGAACAGCATCTGGTAACTTGTTAGAAAAACAGACCTAAGGGTTTTCAGGCCTAAATCATCAACATGTACAGTTTATTAAGATTAGAAAGTAATTGCTCTGCATACTGAGAGTAGCAAATCCCTGCTTTGCACAGGATAGATATGTAGGATGTGGAAGAAAGATATAGGGCTCTCATGCTTTGCATTTGACCTTACAGAAATGATATAATAATATTCAATAACATCCTCATTCTCACACCTCTGTGTGTATTAACCAACATTTCCAGGGAAAAAAAACCGACTTTACCAGGAAAAAGCCTAAGAGTACGAACTATGAACCAAAGGATGTGTAGCCAAAGAAAGATAAACTTTAAAGGTGGAGGTGAAAGTGGAAGCAGTGCAATGGAAGGGAACCAAAACACATTTCTCTCTTTCCCATAAGATCAAAGCACTTATTTTAGCTCTTCAGTACATTTAACTCTGCTGTGTTTACTACTCCACATCATAAAGATGGAAAGTTTTAAAAATTATACAAGCGAGAGAAGAGAGTTGTAGGACCTAAAAATTTTAGCCAAGTATGATTTAACTTGTATAGAGTTCATCTTGAAGATAATTAGGAATTACAGATGAAAGAAAATAAATTGCTCTTATAAGAAGATGAGCTGATTTATGCTGAAAAGCCAGTTGGTAAAAGAATATAAATGATGCCAAAGTAATAGTAGTTTAAGACATCAACTTTCTACTTGGGCAAAATTTGTATTCTCTCTTTTGGTTAGAGAAATCAAGATGTTACTCTCTTTCTCATCCATGGCATTTTTCTTACATCTAAATTTGTGGGGGGCTGGGGATTTAGCTCAGCGGCAAAAGCGCCTGCCTGGCAAGCGCAAGGTCGTGAGTTCGGTTCCTGGTACCGGAGAAAAACCAAAAAAAAAAATAAATAAAAAAATAAAATAAATTTGTGGGATGCTTCTAGACTTCTGTACCCTCACCTTAGGAATATTTGATGTGGACAGTTTTTGCTTCAGGATGTTGTTCACTGACACTGTCAAATTGCCGTGTATGACATCGACTTAACAGTTCAAGAGATGATACGAGGGAGCTATCCATACCCCCATACGTCATTTTACCTCTGGCAACATTTTGATAGAGCAGTGTTTGCATAGCAAATTGAATATTTTATTGCATAACTTTATTATTCGAAAAATCAAAATTTCATTACCCATAAGTATGTCTTTAAAAAGTAATGCATTTGAGAGAAGGATGAAACAAGACTAAAAGGGCTGTGTACTTGACTTCAGCTGATTTGCCATTTGTTTAAATTCCTAGGAAAGAGAACAAAATTAGAGGTCACGTGTGGAATACAGAAAATAAAATTTTGAAAATTCCCCAGAATGTCGTAGCTTTTGAAGGCCCTCAAGAGAGAGATGAGGGTAATTTTAACCCTTTGTATAGTTTTATGACCATTAATCATGTGACGATTTGAGTGGATTAGGAAATGTCTAGCTGATTAGGAAGGCACAGTTCTGGGTATGTGTGTTGCTGACTCACATGTAGCTCAGCAAACTGAGGTGGGAAGACCCTCCTTGCAAGTAGATGGCACCAACCAATAGGCTTGTAGCCTGGATGGAATTTTAAGAATTCTATTCAGGATATAAGAAGTGTGCCCGTATCTTCGAACATTGGTCTTTGTGTTCTTCAGCCTTCCAAAGCAGACGCCCATCACCAACTCCACAGTGAGCTTCCGGGCCTCTGACCTTGGACTGGAGCTGCATCCTTGAACCCTCTGGTCTTGCAGCTGCTATCTTCTTGAGCTGAACAGCTCTGCAACCCTCTGGCTCTCCAGCACTGTGGTCACTGTGGACTTTCCTGCCTCTGACCCCTCAGCTGGCCATTGTGAACTCTTCTGCTTCTATTTCTGTAAGCCTACTTGATAAACTCCCTTACATAATTATACATATATTTTCTATTGATTCCATTCCTCTAGAGAACCCTAAGAAATACAGTACAGATTTATTACTTTCTACTTGATACAATATTTCACTAGATAGACAGCTTGCAATTTTCTCCCATTTATCTCATCTGTATGGAAGGGTGGTATCCCAGAGCCCTTCCCACTTGTACCAGGCCAAAGTAGAGTAGTTTGGTTAGTGGTTAACAATGTCTTAAGGATCTTCACTATTTATGAAGCTTTACTATTTATGATCTTCACTATTTCATGAAGCTGGTTTATTGAAGAACAATAAACCAGCTTCATGAAAAACTAGCTTCCTTCTAGGGGAAACCATGTGTCTTTTGTGACGTGGAGAAATTAACCTCAACAAGCAGTATCAGGGGCTGGAGATTTAGCTCAGCGGCAAAAGCGCCTGCCTGGCAAGTGCAAGGTCGTGAGTTCAATTCCTGGTACTGGAAGAAAGAAAAACAACAACAAGCAGTATCACTAACACCAAGTAGATAAAAACAAAATGTTTTAGTAAAAGATAAATGGCATTAACTGAGACTTTCTGTATGTCAGTAACTACTGATCTCTTTACAAATACAATTCATGGGACACATTCAATATGCTACGAAGAAGCTACTGATGCTTTGCAAGTAAGTCAGAGGAGAAGTGGAAGTTTGCACCATTTTCCCAAAATATACCCAGAATGCTAGTGTCCAAATTATTCTCACGTCAGCAAACTTTGCCAGTCACTCACAGTACATACATCAAGTGTTTGTCATGAGTACTCTAATTTATTGCTGTTGGTACATATTTGTAGTACTTAGTGATGACATTTATCGTGGGGAGCTGGCAAATGTACATAACCTATCTTAATTCTTTTTTTAACCCCTTTCCTCTTCACTCTCTCTCCCCTCTCCCTGCATCTCTTGATCACTGTGACATTTATAAAAGTTCTATTTCCATCCTTCCTGGATGATATGTTCTTGTAGTTTCAGACACACAACCAAAAACTCAGATGTGTGAGGTACATGTACCAAATACATTGAAAGTACTCAGTGCACATTGCAAACATTTACTAATAAAAATAAAGAAAATAATAAATTATACAATGTAATAACATTTTCTCATTCTTATATTTAATCAGTTTTTAACTCCTGTCTGTTCTAGATAGACAGATAAACAGACAGACAGACAGGTATGCAGGTAGCTCCTGACTCTATCTTGTATCTCCTCTCCTGTCTTTCTCCTCTCTGTTACCTAGTGTCAGCAACCATCAACTCACAACTGTCCTCTAACCTACCTATACTCTTCTATGCGTATTATCTCTCCAAGCAAACCTAAACACAGGAGAAAGTCTGATCACACCCCAAAGCAAATTCTATCAGAGGAAAAGGTCATTTAAAAACTTTCCAATACTTTCTGCAAGCCAGCTAAGGAATAATATCAACAATAAGTATATTGAACAAGAATTACAGCTTTAGAGCAATTTTGTTATCATCTTCTTCTCTCAGTTCTCTCCTATTTAATGGGAACAGGTTCCCCTGTTTCTGGAAATTGATGCAAAAATATATCAGGTTCATGAGATTTATCTGTACTTTTAGTTACAAAATTTAGTTAGGGTCCTGCACTCTAGAAACAGATTGCATGACTATAAATCCCACACTTACAGGTAACATACTTCTGGCAGGCTATTTATCTAAGTACCTCAGTGTTCATCTCTATAATATGTAGAGTATTATCAACTACTATTTATTTGAGCTACTGTGAGAATTAAAAGGTTAAATAGATGTAATAATAGAACCATATTTGGCACACAGTAGGGGCCATTTCTGTTAATTATCTGTGAAAATTAGTGTGACTTTAAAGTCAAAGGCACAGTTGAATTTAATAATTACAAATACTCTGAACCATATGATTAATCTAAGCTTTTAGTTTTGTTCCATCAGAAGAACTTTTACTTTCTGTCCCTATCACCTGTTAACAGCTGGTTCTTACACCCCCACTCCCTTATAAAGACCAAAGAGGAAGAAGAAGGGAAAGAGAAAGGGGAAAACAAAGTCATTACTTTACTGAAATTATTTTTGGATGGATTAGAAATTTATGAACCTGCCGGGTGATTAAAGCTTTCCTTTCCTTATGGGATGCTATTGTAAGGTTTTGGTAGACACTACTAGATAAGGTTGAATACATTGAGAATATTATGCTATTTATCCTGAGGCATAGGCAAAATGTTTTTTCTAGTTGTTTGTGGTGATACTAGGGATTGAACCCAGGGCCTTCGCACTGACCTACTTTTCCAGCTATATTTTATTTTTCATTTAGAGATGCAGTCTTGCTGAGTCACCAACTTGTGTAGACTGCTCTCCAACTTAGGATCCTCGTATGTGTGCCTCCTGAAGTTTCTTGACCCTTGTTTTGATTTTCTACTCATCTCTGGGAGACAGCTCAGCTCCCCAGTCAATATGTTTGGCAGGATTTACTGTGGATTCAAGACCCTTCTCACTCCACCCTTAGCTTCAGTGGAATAGTTGGTGGAGGGGTAGCTCCGAGTAGCTACAAGTGAATCTCGTTGTACTCATTATTTCTCATTTTATACAACTCAGATATTTTGTTCTCATTGTGTTTTGTGAGCAGTTACGATAGTTAACAAAGCTGGATAAAGTACAAGAACTTGAGTTTGTACAATTTCCCTTCTGAGTAATTTCTTTCTTGAAATGCATGAAATTTCAACTAAATGTCATTTTCTTCAAGTTATTTCATGGTATAAAAAGTCTGACTACAATCTGTTGTAAAAGCCAGATTGCTTTGTCCACTTTCACCTTTTCTCTTCTTTTCAAGTTTGGCTTGAAATAGACAAGACAGGGGACCACTGCTCTAGTCTCGTTTCTTGAGTTTTTACTCCATGCTGCCTCTGACACTTCTAGTTAGGATGAAGAGGTAAGGAGTAGAGAAAATCTCCAATAGCCACCATGGTTGTCATACATCACTGATTCCCTTCATAGTGCTGGATTCTGCGATCTACTTGGTTTTGTTTTACCTCTGTGAGCACTTAAGGCTTATTTAGAGAACCTCTCACTAGATACTTTCAATTGTTAGTCCTAGGGAGGTGACGGCTCCTGATAATGGAATGTCCCTTACATTCCAGCCTCTTTTATTGCTGCAGTTACTGTATTCCTTCAGAAAGTCATCCAAAAGTCATCAACCTGGACAGTTCAAGTCTTTTCACAGTTCTCTCTCTCCTCTCTCTCTCTCTTAACAGCCGTATCAAGTATACAAGACATATGAAGTATGTTTTACTATCACAAGAAGAACTCTTTCCTATCACAAGGGCCCTGTCTGCCTAGGACAATTTCTTCTTGCCCTGCCATGAGACAATCTGGGAAGTTATCTATCTAGTCTCTTTCCTAAAAACACCTAAAAACACTTTTATCTCATGTAAATCAGGAACCATCTTCCAGAGAACTCAAGCAAAATCTTAGAATGGATTTCCTAGAAACATCCTTCCTTGCTATGGGAGGAAAGAAGAGAACGAACCTTTTACCTTTCCTCAATACGAAAGGAGGCAAAGCCACAGTTCTTCATTTCTCTCAAATAAATCTTCTCTTCCAACTCTCAAATTCAAATGAGAGCTAAGCCTTGTCTTACTAAGTGTGGAAGATGGGTGATACTGGCAGAGCTGTATCTCTTGTTACCTCTGCCACGTCCAGCACAGATGGTTCAGCATCCCTTAGAATGCAAGGGTATTTTCTGACTAGTGTCTGCAGTCTTAGAACTATTGAGCATCTGGGAACTGTGACATAGTAAAAGTCTCCTTTTAACATTCTCTGATATTATTTTATCTGTGATATTTTCAAGAAGGGAAATAGAGTATCTGTCTTGCTGAAATATAGGTTTCCCTAATTTATAGCTTAGTTCTGTGAAAATAATTATTTATAAAACAAATAATAAGTTGAAGTACATTCACTTTTGACCTTATTAGCAGTTTTATAGAAGGACTAAAATACTTATGACTACTGTAGATATGATTGTAGGTAAGTAGGTGTATACACATATCTATTCATGTATATACACATCCCTGGATACACATACATGGCAACATCATTTCGCATTTGATACACCATTCTCCTACGTTATTTACATTCTCACCCATGAATGCAATTTATACCAATAAGAATGAGAACAATGCCTCTTGGACTAGTGCAAACATTTGGACTTAAACATTTTATGAATGTACAAATTTGCATTTTCCTGGCATTTGGAGATAATTAATAGATTCAATGAATCACACTTATTAAATATCTACCATGTAGTACGCACAGTGTCAGGTGACCCAGATGGTGTTATGGAGATGAATGAACCAAAATAGAAAGTTATAAAGACAAACAAATAGTAATTATTGCAAGTAAATGAAAAAACTGTCTATATGAAGGAAAGTGATTAAAATATTTTAATTAAAAGCTAATGATATTCTGTTAGAGTAACTAGAAGTGAATGTTCTAAATTTTTGTTTACTTCAAAATGTTTCCATACATAAACATGCATGAATTTCATAATGAAAAATAATCACATCCTGAATAATCCTTAAATATTAATATGATAGCTTTTCAGAGGAAACAAATATGTCTCCACCACCTATCATTTAAGGATAATAATTTTGGCTAAAAAATAATTATACCCAAGTTCCCTGAGAAAAAAATACAATTTGAACTTGAGTGATTGAGGCAATAAGTTAGAAGACTGGGCTACAATAATTTAGAAATATTAATGGTTTGCAAATCTATAACAGCAAGGAAACACCAACAGCTAAAATAGTGGCTTCAAAATGCAACTGAAAATTTATTTGAACAGCTTTTCTCAAGGAAAATCTGGAATAATTGGTATGCTAGAAACGCGCTAAAACTTTCCCGAAGATCACTTATAAAGTTTTGTTTTTGTTTTAATTCTCGTATGATTAATTTTTTAAAATCACTAGAAGGGATTATTGCTTACAACAGACGCCATTTGTTCACTCTCTGTTTTCCTAGCATGTGATAGGAAACAGCTGTGTATTCTTAAGTTCCTGACTTAAAACTTACTAAGTAGCCAGCTCCAAATCACATCTGCAAAGATTGGGAAACACAAAACTTGATCCCATTGTCCTCTTGGGTCTCTCTGATATCAGTGTAGGTTTGCCATATAGATTCAACTCAATAGTATGTATTGCTGGAATTTGTAATTCATTAGACATTGATGTCTTGCTATGAAAACAGGAGCACAGTAGAGGAAAACTATTCTGAATGTAAACAGAAAACCCGAGTCACTAAAGTAAACCGTGAGAATTATGTCATATTTAAATATGCCAAGTTGAATAGCAAATTTTGAATATGAACACTGAAGTATGCATTTGTGATAAAGGGTGTATCCTACTTAGTATATACTATAAATATATATTTACACTCTTTTTCTTTGGAGACCCAAAGTATCTAAGCTTAGAAACTATTAAATATTAAAAATTATGGCATAAATGCTCATGAATTATGTATAATTCCGCTTTTTAAAGGTTTATGCCAGATATGGTAGTGCACGCCTATAATCCCAGCACTTGGGAGGCTGAGGCAGGAGGATTGCTGTGAGTGTGACACCAGCCTGGGCTACAAAGTAAACTCAAGGCCAGCTTGAACTGCAGAGTGAGACCCTGTCTCAAACAGACAAAAATAAAAAAAGATTTATGTCATTTATAACATCTAATTTTTGTAGAGTTATTTGGACTTACATACTGTTTCAATATACAAACTACAGCAAACTGTTTAAAAATAAAATGTATTATTTTAATTAATAAATTGCACTTAGGCAACAGTTAAACTAACTTGTATATTTTAAGAAACGACCCTAAACTTACAAACTCAAACATTTGTCAGTCTTTAAAGGAAACATTTGCCACGATCCTCTGTTTCTTTATGAGCAAGTGAAGGACAAGGAATCAGATATATAAAAAATAACTATATTCTCTAAATTTTTAGTAAGTTTTCTTTATTGGTTAATAAAATTCCATATTTAACTTTAAAAACTAGTTGCATAATAAGATCTCTTATACAGTTTCTTTTTTGCTTTCCTAACATCTTGATTTTTTTGGTAATGTGTGTTAACTTGGAAAAATATAAAAGGAATTCCCGTTTAATCAACTGAAATGCTTTAAATCACAGGTTTACAGAACAAGTCTCAAATTTGGATGAATAGAGCCATGCTCAAAATATTAGATCAGTATTTCCTAATTGTTTTATATCATAACACATTGTAGATCTCTTCCAAATCTGGAAGCAACTGATCCGGCCCTCCTGTAGATAGATCTTAAATGAGCATCATAGACAGAAAGGTGCCTCATACCTCTTTTGCCATTGCACCTGCCCCAACAATATCTCAAATAAAAGTATCAAAGGACAGTTTTTTAAAAAAATATTGTTTGTATAACATGGAAATAATCCAAATTTATGAGGTCCATGGACTATCATTAACTGGTTATCCAATAATGTACTAAATCTTGCTCTATGTAAATGATGCACTGACAAGACTCAACGTAATCACTATAGTTTGAAACCTTTCACCAAAGTGTCTTCCTCCTATGTTCAGCTACAGGGCAGTCATAGAATTAATTAAGACCCAAAGGAACTAATGCCAGAATCCAATCAGGATACAGCTTACAATAGGTAACTATCAAGAAGGTTCTGCTCAGTCTGCTGATATATAGGGATATCACCTGAACATACCTGAAGAATTTATTCAAGATATTCCAACATTAAATCCATAAGATAGGGTATGAATCACCCTTCCTTGCTTCTTTCCACTTACTTGTCATCTGGCATTTCAGGAGAAGTAGATATCCAACTACTCTCAAAATATTGAAAACACTGACTGAAATTTTATCACTGAAGTATTCTTCTTATGTGCTAGTTCTATAAATGCTGTGTAGAATGCAGTCTCTCACTGTGAATTGTATTTTGGTTATACTTAATGATATGTTTAATGTGGGAGAAAGTGATTTATTTGATAGGGGATATTTGAAATTCCCTAAAATGCCTTTAGATGATTTTTGTTTCATAACCTTAATTAGTAATACTGCATTTTTACAAATGATATTTTTGTCCATCTCTAAAAGTGTACTATGGAAAATAATGTGTAGATGATATTAAATTTAAGGATATAAAAGTTTGGCTTAGTATCTTTTAACCACAGCATTGTAATTTTACAGCTTTAAAAGAAAAATGTAAATTACTAGGAAAATCCTAATAAACTTTCACTGATTCTCAGATGCCATAGTACTGATCTGCAACTTGAAAAAGCAAATCATTTTCATTTATCAATCATTAATAATTAAGAGAAAAATATAGAATCTGTACTTCTGAACAACTAGTTCTCAGTATTAGTCCACAGGATAACTAACTCAAGTGTTACATTACAAAATCTGACACATTACATCATATTTTCCTCTTCTGGATTCAAGGTTTATAAAAACAAATAAGTTAACTAAAAAAGATTAAGTGACTTTAGTTTTTATATTGTTTCTATTTCCTTAGAAAATTAGAATAAGTATTATGTACTAAGTCAAGACATTCTTTCACTTATTTGTATAACAATTTACTCATTAAAGTATAGGTACCTGACAGGCAATCAGGCAGAGTGATAAAATGTGCAAGGTCTCTGATTTCAGAGATATTAGTCTATTATAAACACAATGGGGATAAGTGGTGATAAAAAGTATAATAAATGTTATTAAGAAAGACAAGATGCTATGGAAGCATAAATCAAGTCACTAATCTATGATGGGGAAGTCAAGGAAAAGGTTACAGAAAAGGGAATGTCTAATAATTTTACCCACAGAATGAGTTAAGAGTGAGCCAAAGGAAAGTATGTAAGTATGAGATCCAAGAAAAGGTTGAATACAAAATGATATATCAGCAGAACTAAATAAATGCCACTTGGTGTTGTTGGTTATGGCTTGAGCATGATCCATGGACTAGCCGAACAAAGCTGAAAATGTAAGAGATGGTCATATTCTGAAGGGGTTTTTTTTAAGGTAATGGTTTTTAAGAGCTTGGACTTTTGTTCCAAACTAAATGAAAGTCAACTGTCGTTGCACACCTCCAATATGCTTCCCAAGAACCATAGCTTTCTAGTGTTCACACCTCTGCATAACTGTGTAGTCCTTTCCCACAGTGAATGAGTGCTTGTCTGTATAACAATAGCATATGGCAAAAGTACTGAGGTCAGTTCTGAGATTAGGACATAGAAATCACTGAAGGATTTTGCCCAGCTTTCTCACACTCCTTCTTTGTTGTGAGCTAGCCACCACGCTGTTAGAATAATTGAGCAGCCTTGTGGAGCGAAATCAACTTGTCATCAGCAACTTGGCAATCATGTAAGTGGGGCTTCTTAGAAAGAGATCCTCCAACCTCAGTCAAGTCTCATAACTGCAGCTCTAGAGACAGGAAGTCAATACCATCTCATGAGAGGACTCAAGCCAGAGCCACACAGCTGTGCTATTCCAGAGTCACAGGCCCACAGAAAATGGGAAGAGAAAATGATTTCTGTTATTTTCAACAACTACGTGTTGGCATGGATTCTTTATGGCATTAGTGAGTTAACCTACTGAAGATTTTTAAAGAGATAACACAATGAGGTATTAAAAGAAGGATCAGCACGATCAGATTTTCATTTCAGAAAAATCTTGTTGGCTACATTTCATAAAAAAGTCTGCAGAAAACCCAAGGAAAAGAGAAGATCCACTATTTCAAGAAAAAGGTATTAGAGCCCCAAACTAGAGTACATATTTAGTATTAAATTAATCTTCACTGCTACATTTATTCTGATATTTTAAAAATTAAATGTAAATTATCCAGAAAGATGCAGAATTGTAACTCATAAAAGTTTGAAGCCAACTATGGTTTAGATTCCTCATCTAATTTGATGCTCAAAAAATACAGAGTTCTAGAAATGGAAGGAAGTTAGGAGAAGTTTTATTCACTCAACCATTACCTCTTGAAAGTTTACCAAGTGAGAAAAAAGCCCAGCTCTTTTCTGCCGCCTGCAATTGATGGCAGCTGTTCAGCAGACTCTAACAAACTGCCTCGATAGTGCTAGCACCTAGTGACCCTGCAGCCTCAGCTCCACAACGACTTCGAAATCTCTGCTGCGGTGGCGTGCAATAACCACACTCAGCAGCAATTTCCAAAATGATACACTCTACTTTGCCAGGTCTGAAGTAGATGCAACACAATTTGCCAAAGCACAAGAGAGTAAAGTGCATCTTGTTTCCCTACCTTCCCTACAATTATCTGTATTGCTTGAGAGATAGGCTCAACTCACTACTCTATGGAAAATATCTGCTTTCTCTGATGACCAAATGTATGAAATTTGTACAAATCCCACATGGGATTTGCATAAATCCTAGAATTTTTTTTTTAAAGGCAAAGCTATTTTTGGAAGTGCTTGCTTAATGCTTTTTATGTATTTATTAAATACCTACACTGTGATCAACCCTCTTGTTCACATCAAAGTGATAGTTCCACTTACATTCTGTTGCAAAGGAGATAAGACTGTGATTATTGTATTAAAAGATTACAAAAACTGTTCAACTAGACCAGTATAAAGCTGGATGTTAAATGGGCTTTATTTAAAATTTTTCTACTTTCTGAATAAAGTCGTACCACACAGTTTGCAAAGCAAACTTATTCTAGATGTCTTTCACTACATTCCTGCCTAGAATGCTAACATTTCCTCCTCCTTTCTCTACTACTCTCTTCTTAATAGAATTTACACAATTAAGAAAAAGAGACAATTTCAGAAATTATCTTATTCACAAGTCTCATTTTTACAAATGAGTACACAAATCCAGATGGAGTAAGTGCCCAGGCCAATGTGACACAACTTGGTGCAAGGCCAAGTCTATAATTAGAGTTTCCTAAACTTCTGCTCAAGTCTTTCTCTCCAACCTGTGCTGCCACTGTCAAAATTTAGACAACCATCCCGTCAGGACTGGATTAGTTCCACCATGTTATCACCTTCAGGGATGGACCAGTTCGGTCCACTGAGCGCTTTACAAAATCACTCTTTAAGCATGTGAATCTAAATGTCAATTCCTTTTTAATACTCTCAAACTCCTTAATCTAAAGATAAAATTCAAATTTATTAACTTAGTTCTAAAAGGTCCTTTATTTCTCTGTCCAAATTATTTAGTTATTTTTCTTTCTCATCTTTAAAAGTAAATAATCATAGTGATCAGTATTTACTATGTGCCTAACCCAAGAAATAGGTAAATTTATGGCAGGCACATTGAAGTTTTCACAGATCTCACTGAGAGAAGGAATAGAGAGTAGCTAATGAAGAGAGTAGTTAATGAAGAGTACTGTGATATCCCTAAACTCTAGTCCTCTCACCTATATGAGTTGCGTGTTCCATGTGTCCTATCTCATTGTCCACATAGCTTCACTTGCTGAAATAAATTAGTGCCTGGAAAGTCTGGCATCAAGTGAGCTCTTAAACTTTAGCTAATTCTTTTCAAAACTGTGAAGAACTTACTTTTATCACCCCTACTTTAAGCTTGAAAAATTAGAAGAATATTTCATTGCAAAATCTTAACAGAAACAAGGATAAGTGCTTGGCTATATAGTTACACAAGTGCTCTGTAGAATTGCCCTGTGATAGGGCATAATTAGCTGCTGATGGTAAAGCTCTCTGGGAATAAACACAGGAAGGCAGAGGTGTTGAAAACACCCATAAGAAGAAAATTAGCTTCTTTCTAAGCTCTGACTTACTATTTAGCAGGGCACTCACCAAAATAGGTAGATCTATTTTGCAAGTTTGTTTCTATGGGAAGCAGAGCACAAGCTGAGGTTAGGAATACAAACTATCGATAAATTAACAGGAAGATGTAGCACTGGTTAAGAGGAGCTGCCACACTGTAATGTTGGTCTGACAAAGTCTCTACCAGCCCCGCAGAGACCTCAGAGAAAAGATTATGCACTGTAGGAGTCCCCCCTTGAAAAGACAATGCGAGGTGCTGGCAGGACGTTCCTGCTTAGTCGTTGACAGAGGCTACTCTGAGAAGAACATGACCTCTACTCAAGCTGAGGCGGACCTGGTGGAGTTCACAGGAGGTCCTCACAGATGGGCAATGAGTCCCTTCATGAAGGTGAAGCTGATCTTCCTATCTCTGTAGGATCTGACACACACTGAAGAGCTACTTTGTTGCCAACCAGGTGCAGGAAAGAATGTCAAGACTTTACCAAGATGTTTTGATTATGAGATTCCATATGGAAGTGAGGAATCAGTAAAAAGATGGAGAAATTTAGTAGATTTTGGGTCTGTTTTAATTTTCTCAAACCTGACTTTAATAGTCTTTCAAATATCAGTGCTCTTTCAGTATTGCAGGAAAAAAGAGTGTGTTTTTATGACCACATTTCGTCAATAATATAAATAAAGAGGAAGCAACATCCCTGGAGAACGTGAAGTCCCTTACCACCTTTTAGAGTCAATATGGTCTAGGAAAGTGATGGTAAACCTTTTAGAGACAGGAGCCCAAACTGCAAACCAAAACCCACCTATTTATCGCAAAGTGCCAACACTGCAAAGACCTGCACATTAAGGCTTTAGTTTAGCAAAACCAATTCACACATTAACATCTTTTGTTGTAAAACAAAACAAAACAAAACAAAACAAAACAAATAACACAAGCCACATGTTTGCCACCACTAGTCCAGGTTATGCTTCAGTAAGAACTGATTCCCAGATGTCAAGGACTTCTACACACAGCTTAATTTCTCACTCCTATGTGCACCTTTGTCATGTCATGTTCTTTTAGAACATAATACCTGTCATTGCAGGAGAAGGAAAAATAATTGCAAAACATCTGTGGACTTTTAAGGTTGCAACATCCTTTGCCTTGGCTACCATTGCATTGATTAACACATTCCCTGGGTGCATTTGAATTCAACATTGCAGGCAGGAAAAATCCACTCACAGAGGAAGGGCACTTGGTAAATGGTCGTTTATGACAAAACCCAAGGAGGAACCCACCTCACTGGGTGTAGACGACAGCACCATTGTCAGGCTTAGCCTCCTGGGAAGAGATTGTTTTATTTGGGGCTAATAGTGCATTGTCTTAATTTATATCAACTGTAAAAATAGGCCTTTCCAAAGAATAGTTGAAGGAAAATCCATCTGTAGATAATACAATAAACTGGATCAGGTTGAGATCTCAGTTTCTGTGTTCTGTATATTATAGATATCTACACTTAGAAGTATCTTTATTATGAAGAAATCATTTTAAAAACTTAAAAGGATTGTACAAAGATTAATGTTATTACTGTTATTACATTTTAGTTGCTAGTGACTACCCCTTTTTTCAAACTCAAATGGCTTTCTAGATTCCCTACTCTATACCCTACAATCTTCTTTACATATACAAGAAATGATTAAACCTACAGTGACTGTTTAAATTTAAAATAAATTTATCATAGTGAAAGATGTATTTGCATTAATCCCCTTCAAAATGTCTCAATCACATCAACATATTTGTCTCATCATTCTTGGAACTTTCTGAAGCACTTCTGAACTACCTCTTTCATGAGTGTCTTCACAAGGTGTGATAAAAGTACACTGAATGCTGATGTCCAGTATCATCCAACAAAAATGCAGGCTTGTACAAATGTTACACCACGTCCTCATCTACCTTTTACACTGAATCTGGCACACTGCAACTTCTGGTTCTTCCCCAAAGTCATAATGACTGTGATAGGTAAAGGCTTGGAATTGCTTCAGCACATCGAGGCAACAAGGATAATGCAACTAAAGACATAAAAATAGACTTCCAGCACTTCTTCAGAAAGTAGCAACACAATGGCCTAAGTGTGTTAAAAGTGAGGGAGAGTATTTTGAGGGGGATGAATGATGATGCATCTTTACTGTAGCACTTTTTAAAAAAAATTTAAACACACTGTATTTTTCCATCATACCCCATAGATCGTCTTTGAAAAGATGAAGAAAAGAAAAACAATGTTAGAGATTATCCATAGAACCCTGAAAAAAAGAAACAGTTTTTAAAAATCTGTAAAAGGATGAAAGAAAAAAGTCCTCATATAGATAATTGAATTCTTATCAATGGACAACACTCACTTTAGTTTGGGATTATCTTTATTTTCCATTTGGTACATAATGCATGAAAAAATAAGGAATGAAAGCCATTTCTACAAAGTGAAAGAATTACTAAGAAATAAACATTACATCCAAAATATAAAGCCCCATAGCATGATTATCCTTTCATTAAGATGTAAGTAACATTGCAGACAATGTTGTGGTCCTAATTACAGTGTGATGGAATGCACATTTGTCTGGAAAAGAACACTTTTGAGAAACATGTAATATTCATTTTAACAGACAAAAAATAAAGGTCACAAATATGATGTATTATATTTCTGCCTCTTATGAATAATACCCAAATAGATTAGGCTCAAAGTTTTAAAAGAAGATGGGATATTTTATCTTTATTTGTAGATTTGCTTCATGAGTAGTTCAGAGAAGGAATTATTTCTTAAATGATTTCCTGAAACTACACAAATGAAAACAGGAGTGAAGGTGGTAATACTAGCTCAAAATGTCCAAAGATGTAGAAAAGATTAGACACTTCTATAGCGACAGCAGTGGGAACTAGAAGTGCCATGGGAGTAATTACCAGCAGAAAGCAATGTTTAGGAAAAGAAGAAAACAAGCAGTAAAAGTAATTCTCAACATTTATTAACCACCTACTTCCTGCTAGGTATTATGTCATGAAGAAGGAAGCCTTACACAAGGGAAACATTACAAATATAAAGAGGGCTGGGGATTTAGCTCAGCGGCACAGCACCTTCCTGGCAAGTGCAAGGTTCTGAGTTCGATTCCCAGTACCAAGAAAAAAAAAAAAAAAAGAGGAATTAATTGGTGAGGTATATTAGTTTCTGATTGCTGTTGTAACAAATGACCTCAAACTAAATGTCTTGAAACAACAGCAATTTATTCTTTTATGTATACAGCTCAAAAGTCCAAAACAAGTTTGACCAGGTGTATTAGCCAGCTTTCTCTTTGGTGAAACAAAATATCCAATGCCCACAATTTGAAAGAGAAGTTTCACTTGGTTTGCAGTTTTGAGTAATTCAGCTCACTCCAAAGCAAAGACAGGACAGAACGGTATAGTAGAGGAAAGTTGCTCAATTTATGGTGATTGGGAAACAGAGAAGGGAAACAGTACTGGTGTTATGGCTTATATCTAAGTCCTCCCCCAAGCTTCATATGCCCATTGGTGGGGCTTTTAGGAGGTGGCTGGAAGTAGGGTGTGTGAATATAGATTAAGGGTGTGTGACATGTGGGTTAGTCCCCTAATTGAATTCACATTACTTTTGTGTACGGCTGAGTGGATTTACTGAAGAGGGAAGCCCCACTCTGGGTATGGATGGCACCAATCAGTAGGCTTGGAACCTTGATGGAATACAGAGGGAGAGAGGGAAGGCAGGATCACTGCTTTCATTTTTTTTTTTTTTTGTGTGTGTGTGGTAGTTGGGGATTAAACTCAGGGCTTTGTGCATGCTAAGCAAGCACTTTACTACTGAGCTACATCCCCAGCCCAGGATCACTGCTTCCTGCCTGCTCTGCCATGGACTGTTTCTCCTCTGCCATGCCTTCCTGCCTTGGAGCCAGCTGACCATGGAATGAAATCTCTAGAAACTGTGAACTAAAATAAACCCTTCTTCCTTTAAATTGTGGGTGATGGGTGTGTTGTCTCAGCAATAAGAAATTAACCAAGACAACTGGAGAGGAAAGGGTTAAGGACTACATATAATACCAGGGTCACACCTCCTAGGAACCACCGGAAATACTCAGGAATATGTTTTGCTACTCTTCTGGGCATTTCTTAATGCAATAAAGTTGATATATCAGGATTAACGGTCACCACAGGCTCATGTGATGAGGCATGGTTGATGCCTTCTGAAGTCACCAGGGGAGAAATTATTCCTTGCCTCTTCTAGCTTCTGGTTGCTATCAGCATTCCTAGCTGTGTCTGTATCACTTCAACTTCTACTTTTGTTGTCACATTGCCTATTTTTTTCTACTGCGTTAATCTTTGTAGCATATTATAGGATCTTCTTTCTTTGGAAAACCCTATTTTAGCTCACATGTTCCTCCAACTATCATTCCAAATCTTCATCCTCTTATTGAGGCAGTTTTCTATTATCGCTCTCCTATATTTCATTTTGAATCTTCTCAAATCACTCATCATTCTATTGAAATGGTTAGTATAACAAGTGCATATGAATGCTAATGTCAAGAACTATTTCACTGTTTTAATTTTCCTAGATGTCTCAGCTAAACAGTTTGTCATTAGCTTTCTGTAGCACCCTCTTTCTTTAGCTTTTCTTCAACCTCACCAGCAATCTGTCAGTCCTTTTTGTTGACTCTTCTTTCTCTACTTATTATCTAAATATTGAAATGCCCCAAATTATACCTTGAATTTTTTCTCTTTTCTCTCTCTACAGATTCTCTATAGATTATCTCGCTTATTCCTTGCCTTTCTTTGCCACCCATAAGGTATTGGGTCCTGAACATTAATGCCTAGTGATGACCTGTCTTCTGAACTCCAATCTAATATATTCTATGCCACTTGTATAGCTAACAAGTATTTCAAATTTAGCATGCCTAATATTTATCTCAGAATTTCAACTGTGATTTTCATTTTAAAAGTATTTTCCTTCATTCTCCTCAATGTAGTAAATTATTTGAAAAAAGCATTTCATTAAACAACAAATACTATTCATGATGCCTTTATCTCACAAGAAATACACCAACAAGACTGTTTCTACCCTTTAAATATATCCTCATCAGGCAATAACTCTTTATTTCCCCACTATTCTCCTAAAGTCAAACCAGCATGAATCTTTCACTACTCTCTTTCCCTGAAAGTAAGACCTAGCTGTAAAATCATCAGCCTTTAAAGCTGGAGATCAGAAATGCCAGCCCCAATCAGCCTGTCCTTGCTTTACCTGCCATCACAGTTCTCTTGCTTGGTGGCTATTCTTCAAGGCAGGTGAGGCAAGGAAGGATAAGCTGAATGGGTCTGCCATTTTTGATTTCTAGTTTTCAAGGCTGATTATTTTCTAGCTAGGTCATATTTTCAGGGAAGCATGGTAGAACACTTGAATTACTTACTTAATAATATCTCTTCTTCTACCCTTCCCTACCTTCACCCACAGTCAGTGTGGTTTGGGTTTTAGCAAACATGTAACTGGGATCATATCACTCCCATGCTTAACAATCACTAAGGGTTTCATTCAAAACTTATCTTTGACTCCTGGTTGACTCTTTGACTTCGCTATCCAAAATTCTGTCCTGTAATCTTTCAACTATTTCATGATGATAAAACAGGCTGAGTTATTTTCTGGTTAGGAATGTGTTGATTCTTCCCTGACAATTCAACTGTTCCTCGTTTACATCTCTCATGGCTACCTCCTCCTCATCATTCAAATCTCTAATCAAATGTCACTTCCTTGGGAAGACCCTGTGTCTACCTGATATGTAAGTATTTACCCACATACCCACTGTTTAATGTATCATGTTGTCTCAGTATTCTTCAAAGTTTTTATGCTCTTAGAAAGTAGTAGGATTCTTCTAGTAGCTAATCATCTCCTTTAAATGCAATGTAAGCGCTCTGTGAAAAGCATCCTAATATGTGTTATTCATTCCTGTGTCCCCAAAACCTAACACAATAGCTGTTATAATGCAAGTGGTAAGTATGTATTTCATAAAATAAGTGAATAAATAATGAGTTAACTTTCGCAGATTGTCCATCAGGCATGTTTAAAGGAAGTAATGTTATGAATATAATATTTTTTCTATGTAAGAGAAGCTCCTCTGATGGCACTGCATTAAGAAACAAAAAGTTGCAGGAAAATAAAGCTTGAGTTTAATGAGAATAGTTTAAACTCGCCATTGTGAACAATGAGACAAAAAAGTAAGGTTAAATATACGGGGAAGAAATCTAAGGAATTGTGAGGGCTAGTCAAATTTGATGACCATATACTTATAGTGGTATCATTATGAACCATTATGTGATAACATTTAAGATCGTAACAGTACAGATAAAAGAAATGTAAAAAAAAAAAAAAAAAAAAAAGGACTGGAATATTGCATGTCAAATCCTGAGAAAGTCAAGATCCAGATTTTGATATGATGTTCAGTAATACAAGTATACAAAATCATGAAGACTGGCTTGATCAAAATGAGACACCAAAATAGCGGGAATTAGGAAAAGTTGTAATAGAAGAAAAATTATAAGATCAAAGCATTTAATGAGGGTAAATACACAAATGCAAGTACAATGATAGTGAACAAATTTTTGCACAAAGAAACTAAAGAAGGAAGGAAAGAAAATACAGAGAAGAGGCAACAAAGAAAGGAGGATAGGCCAATGAGCTGAAAATCTGATTCAAGATTTCAGTCCTGGAACAATTTCCAGCAATAGCAATGTCACAGTTGTAACCTCAGAGAGGTGGAGCTAGAGGAAAATGAAGATGGGGCCTTTTGGAATTCAAGGAGCTCAATGTATGAAGAGGCTGAGGCATTAGAAATGCTACCTATGTGGTCAGCGTCATGTTTTTCTCTACAACATCCCAATATATACTAGAAAGCCAGGCAAAGGGAACTTCAAAATGGATTTTCTTTAAATAAATTAAGAATAGAATTAATGAATAGATGAGTAGAATGGAAGGTGAATGCATAGAAAAACTGTGAAGAAGACAAGTACAAATAACAGGTGAGGAACTAGAAGATTATAGCAATGAAGAGAAGTAGGTGAAACAGCAGAAAGCTGTGTTGTACATGGTTTGAACTGAAATGTTTCTGCTGTTCATAAATTTATCTGTGCTCAGTAATTCTTGGGTTTTACAAGTAATTCCGACCTAAGTCATATGCCCTCTTCCTTGTCTTACTTTCTTAATTAACTCTTACTTATCTCCAGGTGATAATCAACTAAGGACCAGTCAATCTCAGGTCCTATGGGATCTTCCCCGCACTTTGGCCTTACATGGAGCAGAAAAAGTGAAATAAATTTCAAAAGAAGGAAGTGAGTTTTAATATTGCTTAGTTTGGAGCTTTGATATGTGTTATATTTTTATCTAAAATGTCCCCAAAGGCCTCATGCACTCAAAGGTGGAGCTTTGGTGCTTGTATCATGGGTGTGGTACTGGATTAATCCATTGATGGGTTCACAGCTGCGTGTGAAGCATGATGGGAAGAGGTGGGCATGGCCTGAAAGGGAGATAGATAGACAGATGATAGATAGATGATAGATAGATAGATAGATAGATAGATAGATAGATAGATAGATAAATCTCATTTCATAAACTCTGTTTTCTCCTCTAGTCTGGTCACAAACCAAACTAGACAAGAACAGAATCAAATGTTCCCATAAGGTCCACACTGAACCTAACTACTGAAATTGATTCAGTTCTTGTTCAACTCATTTTGCCATCAGAATCATGAGAAAAATCAAATTGGTAAACTGAAGATATACATACCCTCCTTCTCCTTTAATTCCTCTCTGCACCCAGCCACCATGCCATGAACTGTTTCTTTTTTGCCATGCCCTTCTGCCATGCCACCCTGCCTTGGAGCCAACTATCTGAAACCTCTGCAAACTGTGAACTGAAATAAACCTTTAATCCTTAGAAATGTGGGTGCTGGGCATTTTGTCCCAGCAACAAGATAGTAACTGAGCCAATATTATAAATTTGCATTTCTGACTTTTCTTGTGGAACAAAATACCATTGCATCCCTGGACCCACATTCTAATATGGCACCTACTGGCAGAGGTGAACAGTTGTTTTTCACTTTGACAGGGCTGGTAAGCTTCAGGCCCAGTATGTCCCTTTCACTCATTTTCACTTTATTCCAGACTTTCTAGTACTGGATTTTATCTTCCTAAATCAAAGAGGCAAAAGCGACTGTTTAGCTCCACTCTAAGGATGTGTTCTGCTAAAGACAGAATACCCATAACTCATTCTTTATGTAAAACTTCATTTCCACAGGGGCAATCTGGCACTTTATTGAGTTGACTTATTACCTAGTTATGATACTGTATTTCATAAGGAAAGGATTATAGGACACAGGTAATGTTAGGTTAGAATCTCTTAGCAGAACTCTTTAAAAACTGTAAATTGTTTAGCAAACTACCTTATGTATTCTCATACAATGTCATTTTATTATATTTTGTTTTTTTAATGTGCAGGATGTGCAGTAAAGAGGTAAGTAAAGGTGAAATACTCTTGTCTAAGCAGTAAACATTTAAAACTTGAGTCAGTATGCTGCTGTAGGAGTTGGCCTTCGATTGTGGGTTTGTTCCACATTCAGGCTAAAAGCTAAAAAGCTTTTGCCCTATGCTCATGCTATCACATCTCAATCTGAATGCTGATTCTGTGATGTCTATCCATACTAGTGTTTCTAACCACCCTCAACAGTTGTACCTCATTTCTGTAAGTTGCATGTGCCTGATGACTAAACTCACTGAGCATGAGAATTGATAAATTACCCAATCAGACCTGTAAGATGTTCAAGCTCAGAAAGCATCAAAGAGGATTAATATAAAATTCACATCCATTCTAAGCTTACAGAAGCATGCTTGTAATTTTTCTCTGTTATAGATTGCTTGGGAATGCATGTTGGTGTATAAATTAGCAATTAAACACTGATGGTTCTTTTATAATAATATAAAGATTTCAGTTACATATTTAAAAATTAGTCTACTTAAATATTTAAAATTAGGATCCTGTAGTTTTAAAGGGTTTTCACCGATCATTCTTAAAATGTAATTTTTTTACTTAAAAATCTGTAGCCATTCTGCATACTACTTAACTCAGAACTGAAATTTAGTTTTCAAGATAAAACATATTGTACTGAATAGCAAAGTATCATTTGCACAGAAAAGGAATTTCAAATATTCTTCAATACCAAACACAATCAGTGGATCTTCCTCTGCTTAAACAAACAAACAAATAAACAGTACCTCATGTATTTTTAGCACGAATCTCTAAGAAACATCCCATTAAAATTTGAAAGTGATGTTAATAAACATACTGAACTCAAATTGTGTTAACTTTTTAATCACTCATAAAAGGTACTGCAACAAATCCTTGCATTAAAAATTGTGACTGGTTGTACTAAATTTACTTTTGAGTAAAACTTCTTAGGTCTTTTTGTTCATCATAAGTCATGTGATAACATTCTATATTAATATAAAATCACTCTGATAAGACACATAATGATCTAATATTTGAAAGTAATTTTAAATAGTATGTATTTTTCCTAGCAGTTTCCTTCTACATAGCTCACTACCAGTAACTAGTTTAGCATTTGTTGATGTCTTAATTCAGGCTTTTGGCTCTGGGAATGTGCCACATGTAAGGTAAATTTGTTATCATCTCCACAAGGAACCTTGTCTTATGATAGACTACTGCCTCCTTTATTCATTCTTTCTACAAATATTTATTGAGTCTCTACTTTGTAATGGGAATAACAATCTAGACAATTGAGATATATTGGAAAAATAGACAAATACTGACATCTGAAAGCTTTTCATCTAGTAAGGACAGCTAGACAAAAACATAATAGCATAAGAAATCCATAAATGATATGATAAATATGTTAAACAGATAACAAACACTAAGGGAAGAAAAAAATAGAGCAGAGAACTAGAAACTGAAGTGCATCCGTAAATGACTGAATAAATATATTAAAAGGGTAGCAAGCAATAAGGGAACAATAAACAGAGTAGAGGATTAGAAACTAAAGTGCAGGGTAAAATGGGTTTCTAATTATCCTTAACTATAAACTGCTCTAAAAATTTAGTGGCTTCAAACAATGTACTCTTTTACCTCCTACTCCTGTGCTTTAGCTGGGGTCAGCTCATTGGATCTCACTTGAGATTTGTTTAAAGACAGGTATCAGAAGGACTATAGTCTCTCCCGGAGGTCTTCAGGTCATACTCCCTCGGCAAACAGTGGGGCTGCACATCAACTAAGAAGCTCATTCGAAGTTGTTACTGACCAAAGTGTTTCCCCATGTGATTTTGGGATTGAAGCAGAGAGACCGGTTCTGCGGAGCTACACTAAGAGTGACCACCCTGGAAGCAGTAAGACTCATTGAGTATGTCTTAAAGAGTAGGAGTCCGGGGCTGGCGATTTAGCTCATCGGCACAGCGCCTTCCTGGCAAGTGCAAGGTCATGAGTTCGATTTGTGGTACCAGAAAAAAAAAAAAAAAAAATAGGAGTGAGTTAGCCAAGTAGATATATTTAAAAAGAACACTTTAAGGAGGGAGAGACAGAGACAGGGACAGAGACAGACACAGAGAGAGAAACAACCAGTACAAATGTTCTAGGACAAATTCATGCTGTGTTTCAAGAACTAAAAGGAAATGTAGACAAATGAGAGAGAAATTAGTAAAAAGTGAAATAAAATATTGCCAAAGCTGGATCACTTAAAACAGACGTAAACTATTACATTTGGCAAAGTGATTGGCACTGATGACTAGATCATTTCCAAGGGAGTGATAACCACATTGGAAGAGGTTTTGAAGAAATCAGTAATTGGGTAGTAGAACGGAAGGACAGACAAAGTGGCCAGCCTCTTTGCAGCCGCACACAAAGGGGTAGACAGCAACAGAGAAAAGACTCCAGAGATCTGCAAGTAAATCCCCCTGACTATTCAGCTGGGTACCAATTTGTGCCTGTTTCTGAAGAAAATACCTACAGCTGTGAAAAAAGCCACTTCAAAAGATTACAGGAAACAACATTCACATATCTCAACACGGCTGGGAATAATAAGTGTTTTCCAGAGTACAGATTAATTCATGGGGCATTGTTTAGAGGACTCACAAAGGTCATGCTTTGGTCATGGGGTTAAAAAAAAAAGGAAAAAAAAAAGGACAAATACTGTTCTGTTTCCACTTTAAAAGCAGAACCAAGAAAGACCGAACTGTTTCCCAGAACAAACATGAAAAATATCATAGAATAACAAAAATACTCAGCAGCCAAGGCCAAAAAAAATCACAATACCTATATATGCAAAGAAATAAGAACATATAAACTTTATGGAGAGAAAAAAAATCAAAACTTATCCTGAAGTGATATATATATAGTAAAATCAATAGACCAAACAAGAAAGTTTTAAATCATTAAAATTATATTCAGCATAGTTTTAAAGCATGAGAGGAATGATTAAGCAGGTTAATTAGAAATTGAGACTAAAAAAAATTAAGATTTTGAGATATGAAAGTATAGTAGCTAAAATTATAAAAATATACTCAATATGACTAATAGTAAATTAGACACCAGAAAAAAATATAGAGAAAATATTTTAGTTTGAAACCATCCAAATTAAAATAAAAACCATACTATCCACCAACTTTGGGAGACTTCACATAGAAGAATATAAATGCAGTGGCAGTCTCTGAAAGAAAGGTGAGAAAAAGGAGGATAGAAATAATACTAATTGCCAAAATATTTGAGGACAGCTACACACTCATAGGTCCAAGAATTTTTTCAAAATTCAAGTGCAAGAAACACAAAGAAAATCCAAGGTATATTACACCAAAAACCAATAACAAAGAAAAAATTTGAAAATGGTTGTAGAAAAAAATTCATACCACACACAATAATGAAGATCAGGCTGACAGTCACTTTCTAGTAAGAAATACTATAAGTAAAAAGTTAGTGAATAACATGTTTGACACAATAAAAACCTATCAATCTGGAATTTGATAATCAGGAAAATTTTATTCAAAAATTAAAACTAAAGCATGTATTTCAGACCAATAAAGGTAAATCAATTTATAAAATTGTATTCATTTAAAGTAAATTTATATTTTAAAACTTTACTTTAAATCAATATGCTATAATGTACTAGAAGTCCCCTGATAAATTTTGTACTTCCTGCACCCCATGATTACATCAAGAGGCCGGAGCAAGTGATATCATATACCATCTCAGTCACGTAAGTGCATTGTATGACATTTGTTATGCTTCAGATCTAAAATGTCTCCTAAAAGTCTCATGTGTTCAGAGACTGGGGCTGGTTGGAAGAGCCAGGTCACTGGCAGCATGACCTACAAGGCTGTATTCCTATCATGGATCTTCCCTTCTCCACTTCCTGCCTTCCACAAGTTGAGCATCTGCTCCCCACACTCTTCTACCATGTGATCTCTGCCTTGACGCTGTTGGGCCACAGTCTGAACACTAAATCCATGAGCCAAAATAAACCCCTTCAACTTTACATTTCAGGAATTCTTGCACTCAAGTATTTTGCCCCAGTGATGGTAAAGTGGATAAACAACAGCCACACACCAAAATGGCTCAATAATGCACTTTTCAGAATATTTCTCTGTTGTCAAGTGACCCTTTATGGTACCTACTCTTCACTATATTAACAGCAATCAAGAAAGAAAAAGAATAAGGCAGTAAGTGTGTAGCAAATAGTCCTCCAAAGCCTACTGAGCTGTCAGGTGGACACTCACTGGGTGCTAAGGCTGTGTGCCAGACTGTACAGACTGCTGGCTGAGACTGGCAGAGTTTTTAATAAGGATAGGATGAGATGGGAACAGAGTTACACAACTTTCCCTAAGGACATTTTTCCTTTGCTTCTGCTTTCTGCTGTTTGCATTAGAGCCCTATAACCCTATGGTAGCTTAGGGAATTAGTCAGCTTTCCCATGGCTGGGGCACACTACCCAACAGGTATAATTTAAAAGAGAAAAGGTTTACTTTGGATCACCCTGCAGGGATTTCACCCATTGTCAGCTGGCTCCAAGGCAGAAACATCATGGTGGAAGGGCACGGTGGAAAAAGGCTGCTCAGCTCATGGCAGTTAGGAAGCAGAAAGGAAAGGAGGAGCTCATGACAAAAGTATACTGCTACAGGTCCCACCTCCAGCGATTCACCCCTCCAAGCAATCTCTACTCCCTAGCGGCACATGAACTCATCAACAGATTAATCCATGGATGAATGCAGCACTCCACTGACCCAGTCACTTTCCTGAAGCTTTACCTCTGATCACTTGAGACATTAGGGGACATTCTGGACTAAACCATAACATTTAACAGTGAGGAGTTGGTGACTTCTGTTGTGCTGCAGCCTCTAAGTTACTCACCACTCTGTAAGTAACACCTAATAAACTCATGTAGTCACCAAACTGGACTTGTCCAAGTCATTCTGTGGATAGTCAGTGTACTCTCAATTCAGAGGCAGATGTTTCTTTGATATCTTTTACTGGGGAATTTACATAACAGCATATTTTCATGCTGATGGGATTCTAATTAATATAGGTTGAAAGTGATAATAAAAAAGAGAAAAATGCTGAAATAATGTCCTTAAGCAATTTTGAATTTCTGTATTTTCTTTGCAAATTTCTACCCATTTCCTTGTTCCCATTGACTTGTCTCCATCACTACTGCCAGCACACTACTGCAAATGATTATCTCTTTTTGGACTGCTCAAACTCTTCACAAAGAAAGTAAACAATATTTTTAGAAGTGGCACCTCAGGGCTACCCTTGATCTGGTCCTTGCCTTTTGCTCCATCTCTGTTGCAATCAAGTTGTGCTCATTCTCTCTTTTTAACCTACACCAATGTTCTTTCAGTCATTTCACCCCTTTCCTATGCGTCTATAACAAAGTGAGTGACCTGAAACAACAGAACTTTATGATATCACACTTCTGGAGGTCAGCTGTTCAAATCATGGTGTCAGCAGGCCATGCTTCCTCCAAAGGTGCTGGGGAGGGATCTGTCACAGGCCTCTTATTTTCTGGTAAGCATTCCTTCAGTTAAAGATGATAATCTTCTCCCCATGTCTCCTTAGCAGTCTTCCCTCTGTACATGTCTGCATCCAGCTTTCCTCTTATTGTAAGGACAGTTCATATCTTTTAAGTTAACAGAAGACAAGCCATTTCAGTGGTTGCTGAACTCCATCTTGCCAATGGGCTTTTATTCAGATCTTCTTCCTGGGCTGATCTTTCCCTGACTCTTTACACTGAAAATTCCTGCCTGGATCCCAAAATATTTTAGATCTAAATGCAAGGAGTGTCTTCTCAAAAATGCTTCTTAGACTTTCTTTATATGTCAAATCTCCCAGCAAAGACTCTCCTAGTCTTGGAAACCTCTCATTCAAAGCATTGTTAAAGCTATAATTTTTTAATGTAGGATTATTTAAATATGTGTATTTCCCCCTAGCAAATTGTGAACTCCATGAAAACAGGAAATTTGTCTGCTTTACTTATCATCTTATTTCTATGAATATGCAGAATCTAGACAACATACTATGTTATCAATAAATCTTATATAATATGCTTATTTTAAATTAAATAAGCTGTTCACTAGTGACTTTAAGTAGCCCAGAAATGTTGAAATATACTTTAAAACTGGCAATTATCAAGCAGAAGAGTTTTGAAGGTAGTTTATTTACTTATTTAATATACATAATTTATATAAAACTCTAACAAGTCACCATACTATGATATAGAAAGTTGTACGTGTTTTCACACTTGAAAAGAAACTAAATTTATCCTGATGTGGAAGTAAATATGAAAATTCAAACATAAAATCAATTCTGGAGTGATTTTCAAAGAAAACAGATATTGGTCCTCATTTTGCTAGTTGTAGCAAATATCAGAATTACTACTGGATCTGTGTGTGCTCTGAACGAACTTTAATTAAAAGTCTCCATATCTTTTTTCACACAGTGGGCTTAGGTTGCCTATTTTAACTGAGAAAAGATCTACAATGTCTTATCCAAAACCATAACTATGTTTATACACAAAACATAACTTATAAACTTGTCATCTTCTCTGATATAACCAATTTATTTTTTAGCGTTATTACCAAGTAAACTTATTTTAATTAATCCTCAATAAAATGCTCATACTGACAGTATTTTCACAAGCTTTCTTGTCACTACTCAATTTCAAGATGACAGGCAATGCTGCCAACTTTTTTTCAGTTGTCAATCCAGTGTTGTCAGAGTGAATTCTTTTTGCACACTTACAAATCCATGAAATTGAGGAAAGAATTATGGATAGTGCGAGACAGAATTCATTCCTAGATCTGAAGCTAGAATATTCTGATAAACTAAATTTGATCCTTTAGGAATACAGAATGCAGGTTTGGGTCCTGAAGTATTTCATAATTTAGGGCTTTGATTTCCACACAATGAAGACAAAATCAAAACAACACAAAAACAATAAAAATGAAACATGACCTCAAGATAATAGAACATTTTTAACTACCAGAGATGATACTCATTTGGCCCCCAGACAAACAAGCCTTCTTACCAAAGGCACAAGGTACAGTTCCTGTTTATATCTGAGTAGTGAGTCTCTACTGGCAGTGGAATTTTTCAAACAAGCCAACAACACCCTTCTGTGGGAACCCATGCCCGCTGCAGAGTCTGCCTCCAACAGCTCCTGATGTTCAGTCTTTTTCTGAGTGCACTTCCTGTAGCCCAGAATGCTATGCTATGTCCTTCTGCCCTCAGTTACAAGTATCTGTTATAATCTGCTACTGATTTTATCTGCCAGTGTTGAGTGGGTATTGTGTGGAAATGGTGTTTGACTTACAATGGGTGACTTCCCAATAATTTTTGATGGTAAGTTGAAAAGCATTGTTTAAATTTAAAAGTATTGTGAAAACAAGTGCACTTAGTACACGTAACTACCAAGCATCAGAGTTTAACATAACCTACCTTAAAACATGCACTTGCATTAACTTTCAGTTGGCAAAATCAAAGCCTGCTTTACACTAAAGGATTGAATATATTATACAACTTACTGAATGTCTATATCCCCAAATCCTAGCAACACAATGCACAGAATACTGGCTGTCTGCCCTTGGAGTCGTGTTACTGCCTGGGAGCTGAAGCTCTCTGCCACTTCTACCCAGCATCTCAAGAGAGTGTCCTACTGCATCTCACTTGCTTAGGGAAAAGATCAGACTTCAAAACCCCAAGTCAGGTTTTCACCAGATGCATATCACTTTCTCAGCACCATAAAACCAAAATAAAAGAAAACAAAAACCTATAAATCAAGCTATTTATAAGTCAGGCGTATAAATTCACAAAACCATCCACATTACTTTTAGGGAAGAATTTCTCCCTCAGAAAAGTTTTGACTAGGAGACAACTAAACCTGTTTAGAGTATAATATATCTTAACATTCTAGGTACTTATTGAGATGACACTTTCATCCAGTGTTCAGTTCCAGGTATCTTACTGGTAGATTCCCACCTATTTGTTGAAAAAAAACTTTATCTCTCTAAAATAATACCTTACCACATTCACTCAAAATTTTAATTATAAGTATCAGATGACTCATAAAAGGAAATAATATTCCTATGCAAGATAACTTTACCAGTATTTTCACCACAAATAAAAGGGAAAAACATAAATCACTGGAACACAAGTGAATTGTATGAAATACGGTTAGAAAAAAGAAAATAGGAAGTGAAAAAAAAAACAAATTTCTCCACAGATTTCAAGTGCATTTGCAGTTTTAGTGACATCTGGTAAGTGTGGAAAAAAAGGATGTTCAGTCAAAATTACAATTGCTCTTAGTATCAGGACCAGCAGCACAATTTTAAATCAAATTTTACTTTTGTTTGGTTGGTTCTATTTTATGGAGTAGCAGTCTTACAGGAAGTCGCATGATTGCAAAAGATAGAAATTTTCAATTATCTGGTTCTTAGAAACAGCAATTCAAATACTGAGAGAAAGGGAAAAACCAAGCAATACTGTAAGTAAAACTATCTCTCCGCAAGTTTCCAGTAAAAGCAATTTTAGGTAATTATAGTGTATAGATAATGCTAAGCAAACTTCTAAACCTGCTGCCTGTCATGGAACTTCTGGGTAAGTTTAAACTGAAATTCAGATCTGTGCTTGAAACTGTCGCCCCCAGGTGTTCACTTTTAAGAGCTGATCTGAATATAGAGAAAAGATGAAGGAGAATGTTTGGTACACGTCTGAGAACAAGGACCCAAGAAAAGAAAGGGGCAGCATCCGGCAAGGTGAACGTTCCACCGTGCAACTTCTCCCTAAACCTCTTGCAGTTCCGGGCAGGAGGTAACTGTGGGCAAAAGAACCACGGCGCAAGCAGAACCAGGATGAGTGAAAGAACAGAGAGTTGAAGAGGAAGTTGATCTTGCTCATTTCAGCATTACAAACAGCAATGCCCTGCGTGGCCAGCCAAAGTCAAAGAAGATGCTGACCCTGGCATTTTCCTCTTCAGCTTTGAGAATGCAGAAAACAGCACCGTTAACAGAAAGCAGCACTGTCCTGAGGTGGCTCTTACTACCTTCAAGTTGGCTACTTTTCAGTAGGAAGCAAGGAGAGAAAAGCTTGAAAGGATTGATAGCTAGTGAAGGAAGACACTGGAGGGACTTGTAGTGAAGACAAGGTGGAGCTTCCAGGATGAAATAAGGGGGAGATGCCATTCTGAATTGTGAAGGCTATGAGTAGAAAGATTGGGAGGCCTGGAAAGTCTCAGATTATAATGACTAAGAAGGATAATTAATCCAAACTCTAATGCTGAAAGAATCCAGTATATTATCTTAGCTGAATGAAGTTACAAACTATAAAGTGTTATAACTAAAATTACAACATCTTTTTGACTAACATAGAATAGATATTATTTTTATTGTTTGCTTCCATATTCAACTGAAATGCATATAGTAAATTAAATTTTTTGAAGATCACATCACCATCCAAGTAAAGATAAGTAGTAGAGCTGTCTCAACTAACATATATATAACTAATTTTTGAAACCTTAGAAACAGAAACAACATAATGAAATCTCTTAAAAATGTCTCTACTTCCATTAAATTTTAAAGCTGTTAGCTTTTTATATAGAATACACTATAGCATAAGAGACTTTTGCTCATTTTCACAATAATTTAATAATTACATGTAGAATGACTATATACTTTAAAGTTTAACTGTTTTCCTCTTTTCTTATTTTGTTATTTCACAATGAATTTGTTTTATTATACTATTAACAGGCTTATTGCAAAATTTCAAAATATAATGAGATGTGAAAAGTAGCCATTACATCCCCTCAGTAGGAACCACTTGATAAATTGTTTCATAATTTTTAAAACGTATTCTGTAGATATATAAAATAAATGTGTGTATATTAGTGTATCGATGTAGTTTTGTAAACATATTATACTGTCTATCCTCTTTTGATATATATTTTCCTCCACTCAAAATATTATGGGACATGTGGAAATATGGGCCTATACTCTGTAAAAGTCTGTGATATTCTGGTGTATGTATGGAATGTATGGAAGTACATAATTTGTTTCCAATCTCTTTACAAAGACTTTTGAGTTTTTTTACTGTGTTGTGTTATATTATATAAACCCAATATCTACATGTTACACTGTACCTTAAATTATTATACAAAACCAGTACAAGCTTCTCTACCTGTGTAATATTTTAATGATTATAGTAGATTTAATTAGTCTAAAAAAATGGGGTCTTATAAAACTTTTATTTCTAGAAATAATGCTTCCTATTTAAAAAATATTTCCTTAACTTAATAATTGCTACTTTATAATAGAAAAATGTAGTTGCAAATAAAGATTGTCAAAGACAGCAACAGTTACATAATTTCCATGAGCTTGGTGGTATTTGGGTCTTTGAAGAGTGGGGAAAATCTGAATATAGGGGGAAAGTGATTTTAAGTTTATGAAAAAACACCTATATTAAAATCGTCAATCAAAAAGGCAGAAAACCTGGACAAGAAGACTAGGAAGCAAGGACCTCACCATTAATGGAAATTAGTTATTGGGCAAAGCCATATTGGAAGGTAGGACAGATGATGCTTGAGTTGTTGGCATTAGGCAATCATATGACAGTCATGTAAGAAAATATTTTGAAAGCAATTGGAAATATGATCAGACAATATAAGTGAGGCATGCAAAAATGCATTCCATGAAGGTATACTTAATTAGACAGGAAAGCAAAGTGGTGCAAATACAAACCTACAAGAGAATAACAACAGGAAGTCAATAAACTGACAGAGTCATCTAATAAATAGCACCAAAATGTAATCTGGGGTATTAGAAAAATAAATATAGACATTAAATATAGAGATTTTTCCTTTGGATCATCTAACTTAAAAATGATTGTGAAGTGGCAATGTCAAAATAAAGACAGGAAAAAGAGCTCAGAGAAATACTATAGTATCAATACTATACTGATCCTCAGCTGTCTTGGTTACTTTTCTCTCACCGCTGAGACAAAATACCCAACACCCAAAATTAAGGAAGGAAAGGTTTATTTAGCTTACAGTTTGTGCAGGTTTCAGTCCATACTTGGCTGGCTCCGAGGCAGAAGATAGCAAAGCAACAAGAGCAAGGGGGGCGGGGGGAATGGCAGCTGAACAGCAAAGCAGCCAGAGTAAAAGGGCAGAACGGCCCCAACCAGCCTCTTTCCCTGCCTTACATTGTAAACAGGCTACCCCCACCTAAGGGGCCTGTAGCTCTCACATAATCTCCATGCCCTCCTCTTCCACAGGCTCAGGATGTATACAAAGAAAGCACCCTGGCTTCCTGCTGAGTCACTTAGCCAAACCTCTAAACTCCCCAAGTTGACACAGTGTAACCAGCTTTAATTAAGACATTATACTGTTGCATTACATTTTGGAAGAAAGCAATATATCAATTCTGCTAAGGAGTGAGTGAACAAAAGAATTCAGAGTAGGACATGTCATGATAGTCCTGGGCTCCAGGAAAAGAAATGAGAGCCACAAAAAGAAATTTTAAAAAAGAGTCAAAATAATTCAGTGAATTCAGAATTTGGATCTTGAAAACATTACAACTTTTATTTCTATAGTCCTTTAATTGCCCCTCCACATTACTAGGGTTTACTTTATTTCTTAGTCTCCTAAAGGGGAGATGTTCTATGTCTGAATCATTTTCAGTCACCTAATAGTATTCTGTGTGCTGTTGATCTATAGTACACATATTTAGATAAATAATAAAATTTAATTAGTAATATACCTAATAAAACTAGGTTCTAGTCTTAGATCTCTACTCATGTGCTGTCTGCCCATCCTCAGGCCTCCGTTTCCTTATCTTTGACATGTTTTCATTAGAGATAACATCGAAGTATCATCTTCCACTCACAGAGTGCCTAAATGAAGGTACCTTGCTCACAGCTCTTTGTGGACCTGACATCCTGCAATATCCTGGGTAGAGCACTTAACACCATCCCAATTTAGAGGGTGAGGTCTGGAGAATTTCTGGGAACATGAACTAGGAAATACCACAGTAATAAGGTAAAAACAGCAGAAGCTAAAGCTGAGGGATGAATGAGAAGGAAATCTGCGGAGAGGTGGGGAATGGGAGGTCGCAGAAGCATCAGGAGACACACACAGGCCAGGCACTGAGCAGACAGGCGGAGAGTGCAGCTAAGTGCTGGCGCGGCTGTGGTTCTGACACTCTCCATCCCAGCCATGTGTGTCTTCTCCCCAAAACAAGACTCTTCCCTAGAAGTCCTTTCAGAGACCTGGGTTCCTTACAATCAAAATAAAGACTGCAGAAACAGAACTTCTTCGGATCACTTATTACTAAACCTCAGACAAACACGTACATCATCAGAATAGTGGGACATAGATGAGCTCCTAAACTGGTGTCTTATTTTTTTTTATTTTTACCTACAAATTTTCTTTCACTTGACCCTAACAAGTACCAGTCAAAGGCTTGTTTTAATGTCATATTTTCTAAAACGTTAAAATAAATAAATACTTATCAGAAGGACTATTCTATTGCTACAGCTTTAAAATTACTTTATGTCATTCTGGGATCTTTCAATTTGAAAATAAATCTGGGAAATGACTGTGAATGATAGCAAGGTATCATTTTCATAGATGCTTTTACAACTAAAGACACTTGTAAGTAACCATCTGATTACTGTGTGGTTACTGCTTCACAGGGCACAGGTGGAAATAATAAGAAAGACAGGAATGACCTCCATTAATATATTGTGTGAGATTTACCTACATGTCTGTCCTCAAATCCCAATGTGTTCTAATTTTCCAGTAGCTTCTATTTTGCTTGATGATGTAAATGGCATTTGAGAAATTAAAAAAAAATTTCTTGGAGTTCCAAAACATTACAAATACACTTGAAACCCAGAAACAATATAGGTAAAAGAGAAGTTTCTTATTAGCATGTGTAGGGCAGACCAATAAGTGCTCTGGTGATCAATCTACAGCAGTTAGAGGGTTATCTTTGGAATATTAATGTATGCACTATCGGTATGTGGAAAAAAAATCTCTTATTTTCCCTAGGACACAAAAAGCATTCTAAATATTTAATCTGTCGAGGAGAAAAGGTTTGATTTTTGAAAGGCTGAAAGGTCATTTTAAAATTATCCTTTGGGGAAAAAAGAATCACAAAGCAATAATTCAAAATATATTCAAATAACCCTCTGTTCAAATTCTAGATTATTCATACATTAATTAATAACAGTTTATGAGAAATATTACTTGTGAATGAAACTAATTATTATTAATTCTTTAAAAATATTAATAAAGATAATTGTATAAAATGATTATTTAGCAATCATTTTTCAATTGCATTTTAAGAATTAAGAACAAAATTTTGTCAAATGAAAAGTAGAATTAAAAAAAATGTCCATTTTTATAATTTCCAAATCTAATTGCCCAGGAAGAAGCACTAAAACATCAGAAGTTGCTGAGTCAAAGCTGCTTTTCCCCACTTCACGCTGAACTTAGCCACAGAGTCACCACTTCTACTGCAGTATCTGACAATTTAGGAGAGGACAGGGACAAAGGTTTTTGCATGGAAACAGTGCTGTGCTAATAAGCTACTGCCCTGAGCTAGCAAAAAACCCAGACTCCTTTCATTTCAACAGAACATATCTCAGTACACTCGGGCTTGTCACTCCCAGTCTGAGAACCACCAGGACTAAGTGAAGGTTCTTACGGTCTCATTTTGGCATTAAGAACTATAAGATTTTCCAAGTTTTTATTTTGCCGTCCTTCTCCTCTTTCTTCATTATTTTTATACTTATGATTTCTTTATTTGTTCATTTACTTTTATAGTTAAGGCTCGGTAGAATTGTGTGTTTAACTATGCTTTTTCTATCTGAGGTTATCTCTGAAAACTCATTTTCAAAAATAAAGAAAGGACCT
Source organism: Chinchilla lanigera (assembly GCF_000276665.1). NCBI lineage: Eukaryota > Metazoa > Chordata > Mammalia > Rodentia > Chinchillidae > Chinchilla > Chinchilla lanigera. Next base: position 2,169,464 of record NW_004955457.1, read on the forward strand.
CTGTAGAATTCTCTCAGTGAAACTAAGATAAATGATGTTTTTGGTAGAGGCTGCCTTAGAGGAAATACAGTAGCTAAAACAACCATGATTGGTTAGAAGAGCAGTAAGAAGCATATGAAAATTTTGCTTTTCTATCCCAGAGCTCAAACATCAATAGCCCTGTAACTTTGATAGTATGCTACTAATAAGAACCAGTTATCCTAAAGAAAACAAGGTCAGGATTAAGACAAAAACAATACTCATTTCATACTGAGGAATTAAGAATGCTCCTTGGAAAGACTTTCAACATTAGTTTAAAATATGAAAAAAAATCCCCACCTAAATATAAACAAGTTGATTTTAACAATTTTGTCCACTTAACAACTGTAAATAAGCAAGTATACAACTCATAGGTAATTGGTAAGCAAGAAGCAAAATTTGCATTTTAATATAATAATAAAATTTATGGACTATTTTCCAAAGAGATGTTTTTTCATAAATTATTATATTTCTCAAAAATTTGTATTAATAACGGTATGTGCTACAAAAAGAACTTTGCTAAATAGTAATTACCTGAGAGTAAAATGTAAATATACCACTCTAAAGAGTTAATAGAACCCTATCTATAAACAGAATTATGGCCCAAAGCTTTAATTAAGACATTACATACTAATTTTCCTTAGACATTCACAGTCATAATTATTGTATGCGTGGGTGAGTCCCTAAATTGTTTTAATAGAATTTTGTATGTGTTCTGGTATCTCTAAGGCCAATTGTGTATGGATTTTTTTAAAGGACACATGTTAGTACTAAAATATTAGAAAAAAATTAAATACGGGCAAGACACAATTTTTTTAAAATTTTATTTAAGTGTCATTAATTATAACTATATAAAATTAATTATGTACCCTATCCTATGTACATAGATCATTACCTCTTGAGAAAGATTAAAGAAAGCATTTGTAAAGCAAAACATAAGTCCACTGCCCCCTTTCTTATCTTTGTGAAATATATATTTCTACTCTTTTAGTCATTGCTACATTCAGCCATGAATGTAGACTTATTTTTCTGTATCTTACTATTTCAATGTTCCATAATTCAGAATGATATCGAAGGTGGTGAAGAACTCTGTCACTGACCAATGTACAAAGCATCTTTCCAATACCGATCCCTTTGACCTTGTAGTAACATCAATTTTTCCTTTATAGCATCCAAGATAGGTACCTGAAACAGTTTCCCAACCTCCTGGATGAAAATGACTGTAACTTAGAGAACACTGGCTCTGAGGCTGTGTTAGAGACCATTTACTTTACCCAGGTCAGCTTACACCTTAGGCACCTGAAGCACCAAGAAGCTGACTCTGCCCAGTGTCCCCAGGGAGCAAGTACGAGAGTCTGGTCTGGATTTTACATCTCTCAGACTTTGTGACTCTGAGGGCAGCTCTCTCCTTACGGATCTGTTTTGAAACTTGCCCTCCTGTGTTCCCTATTGATTGCTTTTACATTTCATTACATTAACCTGTTTATGTTGAAGATTGAATTTTTTAAATATTTGCATGAAATTCATGTTTGCTGCCTAGAAAAATCAGGTGCAAGAATTTGAAGAGAACACATTTCATTATGTTCCATTTTATGAGTTCCAGAAGTAGATCACTGAGCACTGAAGGATTATTTTATTTCCCCATGGGGTCAAGCCTTGGTGTGATTGTTAGTCCCCTCTTCCCCCTCCATTAGCAACATCCAATGCTCTTCGTATACAACACTCTTGAATGTCTGTAAATGAATGCAGTGGCCATTGCTTCCTTTCCTCTGATTGGGTGTGAAGTTCAAGGTCACTGAGGGCAAAGATTTACAAGCTCGACATTAGGTCATGTAAGTGAAAATTCCAAAAAATCCTTGATTGAGATACTCAAGTTTGAATTATCTTCATAAACCTAACTCATGCAGTTGCAGATTTTACAAGACTAAGCAGATAGACAGAGTAACTGCTGATATCACAGGAAATTTTTTTTTCATGACCAGAATTTTGTTTCCAGTTATGACTGCCAGGCTGAACGGTATGCATCCAAACTGTGAGAGCTGGCAGTAAAAAGACAACTAAATGATTAAACACAGACAAAAGAGACCAGGTCCAGAAACAAATTTGCAATGTAGGTCTATACTTTATCCAAATAGATTTAAAAGAAGGGAGCCTCATCCTTCCATGACAAATTTTGTTTTTTAGCACATTATGACTCTATTGGGATAACTGGCACAATTGTTAAATACAGTCAGTGGGAAAAGAGAGAAGTTTCATGGTATCAAACATAGAATGTAAGAAATATAGTTTTGAAGTAAATGTAGCTATTGCGATATACTAAATATTCAAATGCAGAATTTCCTTTTTTGATCTGATCCTATGATTGTAAATACCCCAAAACCTAGGACAACTGTAAATACCCCAAAACTCAAGGACAATTATTACAAAATATAATAGACTCATAAGGCCAGTGAGATGGTCAAGAAGAAAATAAAAACCAGTAGGAAGCCAAACACATAAACTTAATAAAAAACACTTGCTAAGAAGTAGTAGTGAATGTCAAAACGGACACAAAATTCTCACCTGCAAAGCCAGTGAATGTCACTGGGAGAAATACTTATCTCTACTTTCAAAGATCTCTGTATAATGGCCAAACCAAGTCACATAAGTGACTCAGTCACAGTGCACAATAAGACAGTGACTTAGCTGGCGCAGTACAAAAACAGTGCTTCAGTACTGACCAAAAAAGAATACAGTCTGAACTGAGGGGAAGTGGTCAAGAAAGAATTATGGAACGTGTCATAGTGCCACTGTGACTTCCACGATGCAAAGGACTTGAAAAAGTGGAAGTGTGGATCTAGTAATAGTCAACTGGCAGACAATTGCAAATTGCACTGGTCCCAACTGGAGTTCTTGATTATTCTGAGGCTCTTTCCTAGAACTGCTGTTTATTTATCAGGATCTCGATAAATGGCACCCACCACACGGATCAAATTAGAACCTCCCTTCTTGAGAAAACATCCCCCATTGCTAAATCCTGTGCATTCTGCTTCCTACAGCAAATACACCAGCTCGCACAATCCCCAGTCATGCTCGGACTGCTACTACAGCTGCCGACTGGTCTTCCTGCCTCTCTTGGTGCCCTCCTTATCTACTCTTTGCACAGCAGCCAAAGCAGCGTCAGAAAGTGAAATTCAAACAGTGTGACACCCAGGCTTAAAACTCTTTCAGGGGCTTTCTGTTTAACTTGGAATGCATCAAAGTTCCACAATATGGACCAGCTGTTCTGATCCTTTTCTACCTCCCACATGATTTCTCACAGTTTTCTGCATTGTTTGTGATGGTTCATCTAAACTTAGCCTTCTTTTGCTCACACACTTCAGTTCCTTTTCACTTCATACCTTTGTGTGTATGTCTGTGCATATGATGTTTTTCCCGTACTCTATCTCTGACTAGAGCTTTCTCATCTTTCATGTTAAAACAACTTTTATCAGTGTCCTAACCACAGCCAAATCCATATCATACCCCACTTACACAGTTTCATGGAACATTTCATGGAACATTTCTTTTCCTTTCTTTCATAGCAATGTGTATATATGGGATATATGTATTTTTATATTTGCTTCATTAATGTTTTTATCCTCATAATATATAATTATATCTTTTAATAATTATATGTCTAACAATTAAGAATACCTGAAGAGAGAATTGATAAATTATTATATAGCACTAGAATATCTACTGAGATACAAGGTAAGATCAAAATGCACAGTGAATGTTTAAATGTCTTTAGGAGGTGTGACCAAACGTGCAGTGAATGCTGCTGCAAAGTGCCATCCAACACCATGACAGGTTACGTTAAAAATGTTACCATGTGCCCTCTTCCCCCTCGTTCACAGGGTCTGGCACAGTGAAACTGCGGACTCTTTCCCAAAATGAGTGAAGGGGAAGGTTTTAAAGCAATTCAGGACATCAGGGTAGCCAAAAAAGTGCAGCTAAAGACACTCCCAGAGAAATGTCCTTCAGAAGGCAGCAAGGACAACAGCATAAATGTTTGAATCAGAGGGAATATTCTGAGACAGATTACTGGGAATGTGTCTTGTACTGTAATAAATTTTTAAAATTTTAACACTCACTAAAGCTTTCAATCATACCAGTATCTATTTGCATTTTTATTTATTAACAGATAAGACCTCCTGGGGAATCCAGGCTTTTTATAGATAGTCTAAGGAAAGAAATCTGAAGTCCTGGAAGTACCCCCAGTCAGATAACATGAGGACCCACCACACTGCTGGTTTTCCATTCTTCATATTAAAAAAATAACATCCTGTACATTAGATTATTGGTGCAAGCCAACCGTCAATGTGGCTATAAATATTAATTCCAAAGCAGTCTGCAGGTACTACTGCTATTTTGAGCATGACAACTATGGGTTTCAAAGCTCAGAAATAAGAATCTTAATGATAATAAGATTCTGATCTTCATCTTGGTCTAAGAATTTTATTTCCAACACAAGAAACTTTCCATGAAACTCTCAGTTTTCTTTGTTCTCTATGCACAGAATTTATTTTCCCTGTAGTGTTTGTCAATTGACAGAATTTTGTGTAGCTCCTCAGATGCCACCTTGTAATATTAGGAATAGCTGGAGTGAGAGAGTAAGGGAGAAGAGGGAGAGAAAGAAAGGGGTCTGAGTTCTGAAGAAGATAAATCAAGATTTTAAATTTGAGTTAACAGTCTCTGTATTTTTTTTTACTATTTCTTCTGCTATAATAGGTTGACATTTTCATATTTTCCCATTAAATATATCAGTTTTTACAGATGACAGCAAGGTATAATGGAAAGAATAATAAAATGAGAAGAGTGAGACGAATTCTAGGCTTGCCTCTGATTCTCCTATGGTATGTGAATTTGGATTAAACACTTAACCTCTCTGGTCTATTTATTCATCTGCAAAATAAAGGAATTAAATCTGGTAATGTCTAAAAAATCTCATCCAACTCAAAAGTTAATTTAGATTTCACAGTTATCAAAGAAATTAGCTTTCATAATATGTCTATTTTACTTTACAGTGATCTAGTCCCAATGGGAATAGGCAGGTAACAATGAAGGAGCTGACTGTAACTAGAGAAAATGTATTCTCTGAGTGAAGTGAGGCACTTTAAGACCCTTCTCTAAATCTCAGTATTACAGCATCTTCCAGAATGATAATAAAGGCATAATGTTTTAAGCCACTAAGTCTGTACTAATTTGCGTCACCAACAGTAAAAACTAACACACTATGCACGTCATATATATCATTTAATTTCTCTTTTTTTTTCCACTAAGGAAATATCATGGACCTTTTCTTACATCGTTGCAGTCTTTGTACACATCATTTGTGTGGTCCGAAATACAGCCCATCAACTACAGGAACCATTGTTTTCTTAATTAACTCTACCTTTTCACACATTTAGTTTGTTGGGCTCTATTTGAGAAACAAGTAATTCATAGTATTTTTCTTAATGAATAGCAGAACACTTTAATATTTCTTAGGGATCAAACTTTAATGTATCAGGAATCAACAGGATTTCATGATTTTGATTCTCAATATATATATTATCAAACCACTTTTCTTAAGTGTTTCAGCAATTACAATCACTGTAACCATGTTTGAGAGCAAAGATTCATTAGTATTAGAATAATAAAAAGGTTTAATGATTTTCTTTTTCAAAATGTGTTTGTTAATTTAATATTCAAAATCCATGATTTAGTTTGTCTGTTTATTGTTTTCAAAAGTAGCTTAGTGCTTGATGTTTTTTAAAAAGCACACATCTTTGAATGCTGTCACATTAAAACATTTTACATATTCCTACATATTGAAGTTTGAGTTCACACATAAAAGCTTAAGACTATAGCTGATTACAATTACAGATGTATCTTATAGGAGAGATTTAAAACTCACTATAGAACTTTTTCTGTTTTTTGTTTCATGATAAAAATAAACATTTACTATTAATTGGCAAATGTTATAAAGCTCATTAGACTTGATTAGAAAGTGACACTAAGAGCTCTTTCTTAAGATAGCTACTGAACAAATTAATCTGAAAATTCTTGAATTTCATTAGTATTAAAAATCAATTCTTGATCAAAATCAATTCTTGAATTTGATTTGTGTTCTACGTGCCTAAATTATGCTAATTATCTATTATTGATTCCAGGAGTGCTTACATCAAGAAACTGTTCTTATTCATCCTTTGTATTATTGGTTACACAACCTCTTGGAATAGTCAATTGTATTCTGTATGCATTTATAAACCATTCTGAAAGCACTCAGCAAATTAAAATCTTCACATTTGTTTAACAATATTTGTAATATTTCTTATTGTTGTTCACTATCATTCATTTACTTCTTTGTGAATTTGTTACCTATCTATACTATAAGGTCTTTGAGAAGAAAAATAATTATTCTCAAATGCCAAGAAAATAACATACCTTAACTATTGTCTTCAAATTTTAAATGATGCCTCTTTATTATTGATATGTGGGAAAATAAGTCCTTAATAATTATATTTATATTAAATTTGCACAAATTTAACTGTGCTACCAACTAACATTAACATACCTTCATTGCCTCTAAAGACAGTAAAATCTTTAGCGTAATGTTTGAATCTATAAGATATTTGCTGCGTGCATCTGCAGGGCAAATATGCAGCATGACCAAAAAATACAATAAATGCTTAAAAATTTTTCAAACTTTATTACTGTGAAACACACATTGCTTTTAGGGTTTTTTTGTTGTTGCTGTTGTGTGTTTTTTTGGTACCAGGAATCAAACTAAGGACCTTGCACTTGCTAGCCAGGTTCCGTGCTGCTGTGCTATCTCTGCAGCCCCACACTGCTTTTAATACTCCCTCAAAATACTTCCCCTCACTTTACCCACTTATACCATCATTCCTGCCACTTTCAGAAGCCGTTCTGGAAGTCCTTTTCCAGTATCTTTAGTTGTCATATTGTGACTAGCTCAGTGTCCCGATTTTATTCAAAACATTTAGCTTTCATGGTCCTTTTAACTTTGGGGAAGCGCTAGAAGCTGCATGGTGCCAGATCTAGTGAATTAGTAGATGAAGGCACACTCTAGTTTTTAAGAGCCTGCCTTTCCATTGAGGCACTTGGTGGCAGCATTCTCTGTATTTTTTTAATCACACCTTGTACAGGTATCAGGAAAGAAGATATCAAGAACTGCTTCAGAAAGTGGCAAGAAGGATAGGATAAATGTGTTCAAACTAAGGATGTGGGGATTTTTGAGGGAAATTAATGACAATGTGTGTTTTACCGTAATACATTTTTAAAAATTTGAACATTCACTGTATATTTCAAAAATGCCTCATACTCCAGCTTCTTTTCTCATCTCTTTTCCTCTTAGCTCTTGTTGTTTTACTTTTTTCCCATAATGGCCTTATTTCAGATCTTTGAATATTTTGCACTCATTCTTCACAAAAGACTTCCTATTTTTCATGATCTAATCCTTTTGCTCAGGGTAATCCTAAAACTTTCACTCCCATCTCCTGCAAATTGTTATCCGCCATTTATATTTCAGGTCTGCATTCCATATTTAACTTTATAATGATAAACATCTATCTTCCCAACATTTCCCCATCCAATGCTCCACACAACTCTATAAGGTTGGCAGATGGTTTGATTAGTACATTGTCCCACTGAACCTTAGCAATTAACTTACTGTTAGTTCTAGGTGAGGCTTTAAATAGGGTTATTGATCCTGTATGTTGTAGGTTTAAATAGAGGATGGGAGAAAGATACAAATATATATCAGAAAGTCTAGAAAAATAATCCAAAGTAACATATAATAACCATAAACTATATGTTGATGGAAAGATAGCAGTCTTTGAGGGAAGATGGCGCACCTCCTCATATGAAAGAACTATCCTGGGAAACTACAAAATGGGCTACAGTGATCTCTCTTTATCTTTGGTTTTATATTCTCCAGTTTCAGTTACCCATGTTCAACCAGAGTCAAAACAATTACATGTGAAATTCCAGAAATAAATAAATCATACTTTTAAATAACCCATCATTCTGAGTAGTGTGATGAAATTTCACTCTGTCCTGCTCCATCCCTCACAGGACAAGAATTTTCCCTTTGTTCAGAGTATCCACTCTATGTGTTACCAGTCCATTAATTACTTAAAACCTTTCTTGATAGACAGACTGCCAAAATATCACAGTGCTTATGTTTAAGCAGTGCTGTGTTACTTAGTAATAGTCCCAAAGTCTAAGAATAGTGATGCAAATGAGGTGCAGATGCACAAATATAAAAGAGATGAACTGAATTAATACACGGTAACAATGCAGGGCATATAAGCTAGGCTTAGTGTAAAGTGAAGAATACATGTGCTTCCAAAAGTAAAAAGTAGTGGGGGCTGGGGATTTAGCTCAGTGGCACAGTGCCTGCCTGGCAAGCTCAAGGTCATGAGTTCGGTTTCTGGTACTGGAAGAAAACCAAAAAATAAAATAAAAAGTAGTTTTATTTTGTAAGAGAGAGAGGGAGAATCCACAACCATATAACTTTTATTACAGTGCATTGTTATACTTGATCTGTTTTATTATTATAGCTGTTAGGGGCTGAGAATTTACCTCAGTGGCACAGCGCCTGCCTGGCAAGCGCAAGGTCGTGAGTTCAATTCCATGTACCGGAAAAAAACAAACAAAAAAATATGTAATATTATTATAGGTGTTAAATGCATCACTATAAATAAAACTTCATCATGACTACATATGTGCGGGGAATAAAATACTTCATATCTGCAAGGCTGAATACTATCTTTTGTTTCATCCATCCAGTGCTATTCATGGAACATACCCTCCTGGAAAAGGGAAACACTACTGTAACTAGGAAGCTCTAGCCTGCACTGTATTCACTAACAACTGACCAAAGACAGAACATCCTTTGACAACCTAGATTTTAGTTAGCATTATCCTTCAGGGAAAATGACTAAAACTGTCCCTAAAGTATCATTGCTTTTAAAAGAACCTATTATATAATAGGTTGAATGATGAAGGATATTTTTGTAATAAAGTGGTATTAGAATCTTATACCTACTTTTTGTTTTCAAAAGCCATTTTTTTATTAAAGAGAATAAAAATACAATAACAAAATAAAAACAGCATAGACAAAAACAATGAAGAAACAATAAAAATGATACAGGGTTTCAAAACAAAATGATAGGAAGTAACAGTGGTGCTTATATTACATATTGCTATCTTCAACGAAGTTGCTCAGATTACCAGATGTATCAATGCAAGACTGATCAAACCATTAGAAAGAATAAAACATAATAATAAAAAAACATTAGAAATGATACAGAGCTTCACTAAACAAGATGGCAGGAATTCACCAATGGTTGTTATATTGCATGTTGTTGTCTTCAAATTAGTTGCTCCGGTGACCAGAGATAAGATATTGGTCAAAAAATTAAGCATTAACTGTTTCTTTCAATAAAGCAATAAATATCAGCAGTACAATTATCCCAACTATCCAGAGATAGAGAGATGATAGATAGCTAGCTAGCTAGCTAGCTAGCTAGCTAGATAGATAGATAGATAGATAGATAGATGATAGATAGATTTCCTTCCTTCTTTCTTTCTTTTTCTCCTTTCCCTCACCCCAGTTGTTCCTTCCCTTTGAGCCATATGTGTGAAAGGGAAAAGCCTTTTTTTTTTTATTTTAAAGATAAAAGAGTAAAAACACATTAACAAACAAACAGACATAAACAAAACAACACCCAAATTGTAATAGCTGAATGTTGTGTGTATTTTCCTGATCCTTCTGCTAATATCTCCATGGTTGTTCAAGATATTAAATAAAAGGTTGATGCCATGTCAAAAAAAAAAACAAAAACAAAAACAAAAAAAAACACCCAAACAATAGAAACAACAGAATTTCAGAAAAGGTGATAGGAAATTAACAATGGTTATTATATTACACATTGCTATCTTTGAACTGGTTACTCAGTTAAACAAATATAGGCATGTAAGATTGATGGAACAATTACACATTAACTGTTCCTTTCAATAAGCAATAGAAGTCAATAGTACAACTCTCTCAGCTATCCTGTGTGTGTGTGTGTGTGTGTGTGTGTGTGTACATTTTTCCTTCTTTCTTTTTTCTCTTTTCCCTCATCCCAGTTGTTCCTTCCCTTTGAGCAGTTTCTTTCACTTTCACAATATCTATTATACCTTTCAGATTTTATTTACTCTTCTAGGTTCTTATACTAGTGAGACAATATGGTATTTGCACATTCGGATCTGATTTATTTCCCTTATGAGTATGGGCTCTAGTTGCATCCATTTACCTATGAAAGCCTCAAGTTTATCTTTCTTTATAGCTGAGTAATATTCTATTATGTAAAAATACCATTTCTTTTTTATCCATTCCTCAGTGGATGGGCATTTGAGTTGCTTCCATGATTTAGCTACTACAAATTGAGCAGCTATAAACATGGGTGCATATATATCACTGTGGCATGATGTTTGTAGTTCTTCTGGAAAAATACCTAAAAGGGAAATAGCTGGGTTGAATTGGAGCTCTAATCTTAGTTTACTGAGGAATCTCCAGACTGATCTCCACAGCAGTAGCACCAGTCTACACTCCCACCAACAGTGGAGCAGTTTTTAATTCAAAAGAAACAAATCATAGTATCTCATTTTCATTGAAGCACATTAAATATTGATCAATCTATTTGAGTATAGTTTACATAGAATACAGAAGTGCAATGAGCTTATTTCTAGAACTATATTCATGTTGTGAAAAGTCAAATATTTGGAAATAATTTGAAGTTTATTCTTTTTTGCTATGGTTTGGTTGTTTTTTGTTTTTTGTTTTTTGGTACCGGGAATCAAACTCAAGCCCTTGTGCTAGCCAGGCGGGTGCTTGTGCCGCAGAGCTACAGCCCCAGCCCTGGAAATAATTTGAATGTCAAATTAAATATGGATCTTGGCCAACCCATTTGGGACCCCTCCTGTCTCTGAGGAGCTATTCCTATTCTCCATTCCTATTCATCAAGAAATTTTCCTGCTCTTAAAAACTGTGGATCTTAATTATAAGATATATATATATATCTTATATAGCACTGATATATATATATCAGTGCTTATTAGAAGATATATATCTCTTCAATTTTTATCCTAACTGGAAAAATATTCTATTCACTATGGAATTACTTTATGTGCTACTGAGAAGCAAATGAAACACCTGTGAAGACTCAATGTCTATTGAGCCATATTATCCAAAAGTTTTCTAGCTTCTGTTTTCCTAATTAGGTAACCTTTATGTACATCAAACATAGTTCTTCTAATAATTTGATACCCTGTAGAGTTTCTGAGAACTATCTATGTTTGCTACAGAATGTCTTCTGAGTTAGTTTTAGTAACTTCTTAGCCTTTTAAAATTAACCTCAAAAAATTCATCATTCTTTTGCATGTACACAAAACGAAGCTATACCCCTAGTTATGAATGCTCATATACAACATAAAGAATCACTTGTCTGTTCAGATTATAGTCATAGGAAAGATAGAACTCATACTAGCTATCTCAGAGTGACTTCTCCTAAGATCCCTACCTATCATCCTCCTAACACACAAGCACACTGACCTATAATTTCTGATCCTAAGATGGAAGAGTCTTATAAGCTGTGAACTTTACTCCTCAGTGGATGTGCGGGTAAGCGTTCTTCCAGATCAAGAGTTAGCCCTAAGCCTGAGGACTAGCATTTGATCTCAAGGCTTCAGGGTTCAGAGATGGATATAATGCCTTTCAGAGCAGGCTCAGTTTGTGATGACAGCTCAAATTTTCCGTGTCCTTCCTAAGCTCTTGTCTGTTAACACAAGGCTACCTTCTCACTAGTTCTTTCTGCAGGCTGTTACCTTAAACACCAGAGGATTTTCGTTTATGGACTTATTTCCACAGGAGACAGACAGAGAACTATGATTTTGCTGCTGTCAGCTGGCACTTCATGCCATTTGGGGAGACAGCGATTTTCTCTCTGGTTTTCATATTCACAGCAGAATCATTTCTTATTTTATGATATGTTTTTAACTAATGCATTCTTGCTATCTAAAACTTGAATGTTCACCTGGCCTTAAATTCTATATTTTTTTTCTTCAAGGGTAGAATTAAATATACAGAAGATGTTCATTGACAGACCAAAACATACTTTGCTTCTTTTGTGCCCTAACTCTTAATATTAGATATAAACAAACACACATACGTTTAAAATAGTAGAGTGTAGTATTGCACAAACACAGCGGTGAAACACCAACCAAAGGTGTAGCACCCCCAGAAGATGACCAAATCATACACACATATCTACATAGAAACATACATAAAATACGGACTAGCTACTTGTAATTACAAGGAAATTAGTTTGTGTTTAACTTTGTTCAGCGTTGTGTGCAAACAACAGCACATGGATAAAACAAGAGCAGTAATTATATACTGAATAGAAGACCAACTTGTAACATATTTTTACTGGAATGGAAAAAGACTGCATTTGCCTCCTTTGCAATGGCATTGCTAACTATGCTTAATTATGTTTCAAAAGTCCAATAACTTGTTCTGTGAAATGAGCTTCTGGGAGCCTTGATTAGCTCTCCTTGATCTTTAATACTTAAAGTACCAGTTATAGATGTACCATCCAGAGGGGATATAGAATAAAATTATAACTCTAGCCTCTGAGATGTTTTAAAGGAGGGATTTTTCTGTATGTTAAAAAAATTAGATGAGCTGTGTAAATTTGTAATGATAGAATTTTTTAACACAAAAATATCTGTTTTACTTTTTAATCAGGTTCACTAATGTAGTCTTTATTATGTAAATATTTATAAATTACACCTACTCTTTTTCTGTTTAAAGATTTCTGCTGGCCCCATCTTAGTAATGTTGAATTTGCATGTCTAGGAGGCTGGCCAGAGAATAAATACATCGTAAATGTTTTTGCCGTGTTTCTCATGCACTTTAATACTTACAAACAGTTGTTTTCCCACATAACAAAGTAATGTAGCAAAGTAAATTTGTAATAGCAATAAACATTTAGACATAACATTTTCTCCAAAAACCACATAAAAATAGTACAAAAAAGCTTTAAACATCATTTAAAGCATGTGCATACACTAACTACACAGTAAAGTGGATGAGTCCTGTTTGTCATATGAAATATCTTAAATTCTACACTTCTCCCTTTAGTACCTCCTGAAAGCTGTAAGTTCACAGTTGTTTTGGCTCATCACAAAGGCTCATCACAAAAGCAAGCTACTTGCCTTAAATTAACTCTGCTACCCACACGCTACTTTACTTTTTACTATTTCAGTTGCTTTACCTAAAAAATAATTATTAAAATGGACATGACATAAGTTGATACATGTAAAGTGTGTTCAGAACTGTGCTTGTTCCATGATATCTGGCTCATTAAATGTTGGCTCTTTATGCTTCAAGGATAAACAAGATGTTTCTTGTGGCCTGTGGCTTGTAGCCAAGTATTTCTGCACATACATAAAAATGTGATCGTCTTACACAGGAATACTATGTGAAGGAGGGAATCTGATCTAATTTGGAAGAGTTGGCTGAGATGGGCTGTGTCATGAGGAAGAAACTAGTAAGGGACACCGAAAAGAGGGCATTGCTAAGGGGGATGTTCTGTTCACAGGGTCCATTTTAACAAGTGAAAGACACGGGTTATGGGTCTAAGACAGAAATTGCAAGATGAAATTGGAAAACTTTTTCAGGATGATAATTCATGAGAAGAAGACAAGGCAAATAATTTTCTCCTGATGAGTTGGTGCTTTTTGTCTTTCAGAAAACCTCTTTTCATTGAAAGCAGAATGGTGTGTCATAAGTGACCCTAAAATCAAGGAAACCCAGGGAGTCAGTAGCTTAAACACTACACTGAAAAATAATCAAAGACACAGGAGGAAGCGGTTACGAATGCATTTTGAGTAGCTAATTCACACAGTGTGGGACATTTTCTTTTTTGAAAAAATCAGAGAAATTACATAAGACTCATTCTTGGTTTTATCAATAGATAGAACACTGAAATCACTCCTAACCCTTTTCCTGCTTCCTACTTCTAATATCTTTATGGGAAACTAGAATAAATGCAGACTCTATATTTTCTGTCTTCACAGAGATTAGAATGAACAGTAAACCACTAAAAGGTGAAATTTTGGCTTTACAAGGCTGTTTAGGTTGACAAATTCTCTACATCTCTGTCTTCTCCTCTGTAAATATCTTTCTAAGGAAAACATTTCAAGGCTCTGAAGCTAATAATTTTATGGGAACAGGTAGGTTGCTAAAGGAAATCTGAAAGTTGCTAAAAGCACCAAAAATTTTCACAAAGACATAAAAACTATAAAAAGCACATTTCACTCAAAGTCATCTTTTTCTGCATTTGGACTATTTCTGATAGTCCATTTATTGAAAAGAAAATAGTATTTTTGAAACTACAAAGTGCATGGTTGAACCTACAATATCGCTACAGAATAACAACATAGTTAGTGCTCAATTAGCACTTACAACACTTAGCTAGGATTTTAAAAAATACTACTTAACTCTCAGGAAGCAATTGCTATTATATCCCATTTTAGAAACAAGGAAACTGAAGGAGAGAAAAACTGAATAACTTGATCAAGATAACCACTCATAAATGTCTACCCTTCAATCTTTGAGGCATGGCTATAGAATTACACCTTTTAAAAAACTCAGTGTTGTTAGAATTTGACAATGTTTGAATAAATATATACATGTCTACATATGTTCACAACTCTAACATTTACATAATATACTCATTAATGTCTTCACACTATCACTATTAGCATAAAGAAAACAGGATATCAAAAAGAGGAAACAAAAACCTAACATACTCTGTTTTAGCTTCAGCACAAAGACAATAAAATGGCAAAGTTCACCAAATTTTTTTCAAATCTTGAAAGGAAAAAATTTTATCATGTCATATGGTTGGAAATTTCAGTGAAATGAAATTAGAGAATATTTAAATTTTATTGATGTCAACATCTGAAGAAAAATACAGACAGGCATAGAAAAGGTCTTCTTTAAATTGAATTTTAAAATTTAACTACCATTTATTTTCTTTCATATACAGAATAGAGAATTCCTGAGATTTCAGAGAGTCTTTATGAACTATTCAAAGTTTTTTCTAATAAACACATTTAAAATACAACTTTCTAAAATTAAATTATCAGTTTTGAAGCATAAACATATTGAGTCTTCAAATTAATTTGTATTATTATAAGTTCATTTTACTAAGTTATAAATGAATTATAGTCACAGGTTCTACAAACTTCATGTAAGCGTTTTTGTTAGTTGAGTAAAAGCGCAGATCTGAAGGCTTTTATCATGCTTTCCTGGCAAATAAAATTTATGAACCCAAATAAACGAGAACACCACAAGGCCTGGCTTCTGCGATAGTCACTGAGGCAAAATTATGACCAAACTTGTTTGGAAATGATTTCTGTCATAAAAAATAACACATCCCAAAACAATTAATACATGTATATAATAACATCATGTGCTTTTGAAATTGTTTTTTCTTAAATATATTCACTTTATCTAGCAGTAGTGGTGAAGCTATGTCACATGTACCCCAGGGAGCTGTCTCTATCACTGAAAATTCTAAAAGGTTCACCATCACTGGATAGTAACACAAGAAGACAAAGAAGAAAGTTTAAAATATATAAGATATTTTTCATGAAGACTATTATTGTAAATAAAAGATGACATAACAATAATAATGGAACAATTTTATAGCCATGTTTAATTTGAAAAACCATTAATTTACTGAAATAACTAGGCAATTCCACAAGAGTTCAAAATGATTATATATTTTAATATGAAGTTAAACTCAACTAAATCAATTTCCTTTTCATTTATGAAACGAGCTTGGCTCAGATATGATTAAACCCTATTTATTTTTCTTATATATGATTAAGAATTAGGTACATATACATTTTAATTATTCAGGTAAATTATTAAGAAGCAGCTAATAGAATTTCATCAATCAAGGTTAGTCAATAAAAACTTTACTAATGTATAGACTTTGAGGTCAGGCTCATGACAAAATTAAGTACACCTACAAGACTAGATTCAGGCATAAAAACAAAAACAAAAAAACAATATTTCCATCAACCCAGGAGCCTCGCTTTTCAGTTACCACAACTGAAAAGCTAATGACTATTCTAAGTGCCAAGAGTATAGCTCACCATCCCACCCCAAACTATCATTTGATTAGACAAGTATAAACCAATTTCCCACCCAGGAATACTAGGTAAACAGTGGAGTACTTTGAAAGTAGTTATTTTAGCCAAAGAAGCTAAAGATTTGTGTTGTTTTTAAACATGTATAATCATGTACATTGTTCTTTTCTCTGATATCAAGCCCAGTTTCTTCTAATATTCCTTATATTTTTAGGCCAGTATTAGGTTTATAGCAAATTTGAGCAAAGTATACAGAAATATTCTATGTGTGCCCTACACTGCACATCCATTGCCTTCTCCTTTATCAACACCCTCATAAGAATGATACATTTGGTGAAACTTATAAACCTACCCAGATGCATAGTTATCCCCCAAGTGACTCTGGTAGACTAGGATTCTTCTGATGCTGTGCATTCTATGGGTCTGACACACTTCTGGTGATACATATCCACCATTTTTGTGCCACAGAGAGCAGATCCATTTCTTTTTAGCCAGAATATAGTCGGCATTATGTATTTTCTAATGGCTTGGAATAATCATTGTGACCATTAAAAATTGTACTGTACTATATTCCTCAGTTTTGAAGTATACTTGTTTATCTGCCCTTCAAACTAATCTTCCTATAACTGCTAACACACTTAAATTATTTTCAAGGATTTTCATGTTACTCCCTTTCCCCTCTCCACTGGCATATAATATAATAGAGTGATGGCATTTGTAGTACCTGGTGAGAGGATTCCTATTTCAAAGACTCTTCCTTTCCATTATAATCTTCATTTTGCTAACATTAGGAAAACAGACACTTAAGTGACCACTGAAATTGCAGGTTGCCTCAATAGTTTTCTCTGAATTATTACTCAGTGTGTTTTGAAACATGTTATTTAGAAGAACACTTCAAACATACTAATTTCACTAGTGTTCTCAATATTTTAAGATTTGGGCTACTGATATCTGAATAATTGAACATGTGAATTAGAGGTTTATATTATTCTAATTATTAACTTACAATTAATTATCATAAAGCAGTGAAAACTACCGTGAGTTTTCTAATTTAAACTAGACACATACAATCATTTACTTTGGAGTCTACCAGTTCATTTTGATATTTACAAAATGACAAATTTTTTTTGTTCAATTATTTCAGATTACCAAGGAGCACTATTAAAATGAGTATTACAAAAACATGAGATTCACTAATACAAAACTTTCTCCATTTTTAATACTCAGATACACTCAATTATTATATGAAGGAGAAAAGATAACTATAGTTAAACTGTATATTTTATGCATCAAAATTGAAAAGAATAATGTAAATATAAAAATGTGATTTATATGCTTATATTTAAACAAATGGTGATTAATTATAGGTCTATAGAAAAAAATAATAATTCAATGATAGGCAATTTGAAAAGGATGATAAAGTTTGGAGGATAACATTATTATACCTTTCCATACAACTTGAGAGATGGATATATCTTCAGGTTTACTACTATGTACATTGTTTCCTTTCAAAATTTAGGTTTTGCTAAAAACAATAATATAAATTCATAGAAAACCAAGTCTTTCTTAAGACTTGAAATCATAAAGAAGGCACTGACCTATATATTTATAATGAAAAATTTACAACAAGTAATTTTAATTGAATTGATAAAAATAGCTACCCTTGATAGAAGAAAATAAGAAGCATAAATGTGAGCTCAAGCACTTAGAACAATGTGGAAAATTATTAAAGTCTTAATGTTCTCTGTTTCAAAGGGCATATGACAATCATCTGTACTATAACCACTTGAGTTTTATACATTATATTGAGACTATAGGACAAGAAAGTTTACCTAATCTTTCCCTTTGGGATAAGGAGGAGTATTCATGTCAATATTCTGAATATTGTCAACCAAAGGCAGAAGTTGTCCAAAATTTGCTTAAAATAAATCACTTATGAAACTAATCAGAGATGGAGAATGTTGTCCTTACTCCAAAGCCCTTGACCCAGTCATGGCAATAAAATTTCTTTAGGCAAGAGTAGGGAACTATGAACAGCTAGATGGAAGATGCCAGGTAGTGAAATGAAAACAGAAGCTGATCAAAGATGGCTCAAGAATCACACTCTTAAAGGCAAAGCAATGAAAGTCTTAGAAGAGAATAGCAATAATCGTCAAGAGCTTGGGAAAGAGTTCCTAACATTATGTCAAAATAGTGATCTATAAAGGAAAAATAGATAAACTGTACTTAATAGATGTTAAATACTTGTGTTCATAAAAGATAGTTCAAAAGATAAAAAAGACAATTTACAGACTGGAAGTGAATACTTATAAACCACATATCTGACAAAAGAATCATTTAAGTCTGTAAAGAATTCTAGAGACTGAAAAGTAAAAGAAAGATTAGGAAAAAGTCATTGATTGGCAAATGAAAATACATCTAGTACCACTAGCTATTAGAAAAATGCAAATTATAAATATGATGAGATATCACTACCAGTAGTAACGAGAGATAACCTTAAAAATAAGATAATATGAAATGCTGGCAAAGGTACTTTGTGCTGGTACAGAAGCAATTCAGGTGGGTCTCTTCGACAAAGAGACCCGGCTCTTGTTTCAGGACATCCGCTAATCAGGGCTGGGATGACGAGTAGTGGCACAGCTTCAGTTCACCTGTGCTTACAGCCCCCGGCCCTGGGTTCAATTTCTTTGTTCTCCCTTACTTTATGTCCCCCTGCTCTTCCTGACTGTCCTGGAAACTTCACCTCCTGCATTGGAAGGCAAAGACAAAAGACTGCATAGGGAACTTTTAATCAGCTCTCAAAATCGCATATGGGCAAGTCCCTGTTACAAATCCTTTATTCCAATACACTCTGAGGATCATTTGTTGTCTTTATATTTTTAAAAAGACTATCTCAAAGCAAGTAATGAATTTTAAAGGACCTTTACTAGATATGTATTTACTTAAACTAAAACTAACCCTTTTTCCCTTGAGAGAACATAGCTACATGCAGGGACTTCTTTTTGTTCATTTTTGAAAAAAAAAAAAAAAATCATAGAATGACATCATTTCAAGTCATGAAAGTTGCCAATCCCTTACCGAAAATGCACATTCATGCCAAGTACTAAATAATGTGATAAATCTTTATTCATAGTTTTGAGTAACTAACTCTACAATGAGCTACAAAAAATACAGCCTATTTTTACTCTGGTTTATTTCATTGTTGTTTTATTTCCCATCTTTCCAACATTTTGCTCAATTTTTTCTTACCAGCATCACGTTTTGCCATGATGAGCTGAGAAGCAGTTTAGCCATAATTACTGTAGCCACTGGGGCAATGTGAGTAGAACAGACATTGCTGCCTCCTACTCACCATGTAACTTTCCTCAGGAACACACTCATCTTTTACTCTCACTCCTTCCTTTACAGTACCCCATCTGGATGATCGTAATTATCTCTATTTTTCCACCTTTTCTTCTTCAATGAAGCTTATAACCTGTTAGTACTTGAGCTTATAAGCTGTTAGTATTTGTTAGTATTTAAGTTTTTTTGGTTACAACTATTTGACTGATTACTGTTTTTCTTAGTACAAGAAGCTACTCCTCAACTCAGAGGTGAACAATGATTTTACCAAGTAAAATATCAAGTTAAGCAAAGCATTTATACTGTACATCTAACAATACAAACATGTGTCAATTGTTTTATGCTGTTTATGTTATGTTTTTCAAGACTAAATTTGGGCCAAGCCTGTTGGCACATGCCTATAATCACAGCAATTGGGAGGTTGAGGCAGGAAGACTGCTGCAAGTTCAAGGCCAGCCCAGGACATATAGTGAGTTGAGTTCAAGTCCAATCTGAATTACAGAGCAAAACCTTGTCTCAAAAAAAAATCTAAATTTGTTTTTGGTCACCTGTTCCCTAGCACATGGTTTTGAGTCTGCCAACTGTATTTTGTTATTGAAGCCACAAGATTAGACAATGTAAACTATTAACCAGAGCACCAAACCATATTTAAAAATTCCATTTGAGGTTAGCTAAGCAAAGTACAGGATTTCCTTGGTATTTTTCAAATTTTAATTGAGGGAAAACAATATAATATTCTTTATTTCTTGAAGTATATTGGTCTAAGAGTCTGGAAAGCCTATAACCATTCTATACCATGTCTAAGAAAAAGAAGAAGAAAGAAGCAAAGATGAAACCATTGATATCCATGCCTTCATAAATATTGCTGTGTGTGTGTATGTGTGTGTGTGTGTGTGTGTGCAACATGCTTGATGAATTTTCCTCCCATTTCTTTATGCTGTTTTGATCTACGTTTTACAATGAGTTTATATATAGTGAACTCATTACATTGCTGAAGCTGCAGGTGGTCTATAGCTTAATCAAGGTGTTAATTGGCTGGCACTAAATGTGGTTTGAGGTTAGTGTGGCAGATGGAACCCAGTGAATATAGAGTTTGGTTATATAAACTATAGATGTACTTAAGCTTTCTACATCTGGGCTATATTTTTTTAACAGACATTGGTGATAAAACACCTGCTACTTAATTAACACCCTTTGTAGTCATTCACAAAGTTATTCTCAGAGCCCTTTTACCAGCTGTAAATGTTAAAGCTATGTGTACTATTCCTGGAGTTTCATTTTTCCTGTATTTTTCAAAGTAACAGTAGAAAAATGTTCAGGTCTTGCAAATGAAGGAACATAAAAACAATTAACATATGTGTGAATCAATAGAGAAATAAAATAAAAATTTCCTATAATTCTGAGCTGACAGGAAGAGGAAACTTTGTTAAGTTAAAAGAATCTTTAGAAAGTAGACATTCCGGGCAAATGCCAGTTTTAAAAAATCCTGGTTGTCCCTTTACTCTCCTCTAAAACATCTATCTAGGATAAACTGGAATTGTGCTGCAGCCAGAAGGAAGGCACTAAATTGAAGTAGGCAATGCAGCTTTGAGGTCTTCTTTTGTCTTGGTGAATCTATTCGGGACATGATTCATCCCGCACCCACTTCAGGGGAGACTGTTCCTGGGATCCAGTGGTAGAGAACCTCATGGTCTAGATTAGACTGAGACAGATCCTAACAAGAGCTTGGCTGGGAGGGGATCTATGTATTCTTTTAATGGGTCTGCTGTGAGTGGTGTTCAAAGTTTTATGAGAAGCATCAAGGTTCTCTATACAAGGGGGGTTGAGAGACTACAAAAAGACTGAGTAGAAATGCTTTCCTTCTGAAGTACCAATGAGAAACTTCAATCCACCTGCTGCTATAAATCAAAGACCCCAAAGAACATACCAAACATACCATGCACCACAGTAGGGATCGCTACCATATCACTTCTGCCAGCAGTGGGACCTGAGTCCTAAACTAATGCACAAAAGAAAATAATAACATACTCTAAAAAAAGCCTCAAAAGAAGGAAATGAAAATGCAGTATTGGTTTCTGGAAAGATAGCTTTTGTAGAGTAAACACGTGGCCCTTTTTATTCCAAAGAGTGACGTAGAAAATTTGCTCAGACATAGACCAAGTATGTGAAAGTGTCATACTTGGTCTATCTGTGACTCTCTATTTCTATTTGTCTCTTTTGAATAATGTGATAAGCAACCACACAGTGTTCAAACTAGGCTCTCACCAATCATTGATGCTTGTTTATGTGATGTTCTTTCATCCTATCAGTCCTCTCGGCTCCCTCAGACAGGAGAATAAGCCTTTTGAAGGCTGTGTTTATCATTCTTTTTTTCTTCTTCATATAGCTTTACTTCAAGTTTTCTTTCTAAAATTTTACTTTAACGGTTCAATGTGTAAATTATTCAGGATACATGTTTATAGGCTTTTGCTGGGATTCATCCATACTATAGTTTATTTATTTTATAACAGTCTGTTATTTTATATCTGGCCACTCTTCCACTGTAGAAGCATCTGATTTACTTTCACATATTTGCTAATGGAAAGAACTCTACTATAAGCATCCTCATTCAATTTCCAGCACACATAGGAAGCATTTTCTCCTAGATCTATAGCCAAAATCACTTTGTCACATTGTAAGCACATTTACACAGAATAATACCAAGCTGCTGTCCAAAGCATTTGCACCAATTTATATTTAAAGAAACAATGTCTAAAAAGACCCTGAGGACTCACAACCTCTTAATCAGTTGGTATAATGAGATTTTTATGTTATTTTTCCAACCAAATGGATGTAAAATAGAGTTCATAATGGCATATGTAATTGTCTGATCATTGTTGAGTCCAAAATATCTCATTTTTTGTTGACAACATATATTTCCTGTTCTATAAAATATTATTCATGATGTAGGCCTTTTATAGTGAATTGCTTGTGTTTTACATTGTTTTGTAGAATTTATTTATATATTCTCAATATTTAATATTTTGTTGATTGGGTGAATAAAAATTCTTTCTCCCAATATGTAACATATCCTTTTATTATTTAAGGTGTCTTTTATAGATCATGCTGTTAGATCCAGCATAATCAAATTTACCAACATTTTATTCTATAGTTAGTATTTTTTATGCCTTGTTTAAGAACTCTTATCTTTTATAAGATGTCCACCATTAAAACTCAACTGACAGCATTGTACTCTTTATCTTGCTATTCAGTTTTCATTATCAGCATCATCTAGTGTTGGTTCTATATGGAGTAAGGTCACATTTTGTATTTTGTTATTGTAATTGCTCACGTGGAAAAACCCTTTTCTGCATCTCTATTAGTGAGACAGAAGTCCCACCCTCCAACAAGTGCTTTTTGAAATTAAAATACACAGAGAACAATAAATATTAGAAGCAAGAACTTTCAGAAAATGAACTAAAGTGTAATCACAATCAAGAATCATATTAGCAATCTTGCTTATTTAATGGACAGTTTATCTGAAGGCCTAAATCAAGCATGTTAATACAAGATGGACCTCAGGAGGGAAAAGGCACAAAGTCTATGAGATTAAAAACTATAAAAACTAAACTATGAATGAGTGGATTTTTACCAAAAAAAAAGATATTTACAGGAAAAGCAATACTAAACATTGAAGAAACTTCACTTGCTCAAAAAGAATAGATTCTATAGATTGAAAGTTTCAGCAATGAAGACAGAAATCATGAGAAAAGTCAAAACATTAGGTGTATTTTGTTATATCCCAGAATGCCAAGATTACAACAATGAACAAACAAAAATGTTACAAACTCTCAATAGAACTAATACAACAAAAAATGATCCAAGAAGTTATCAGCACACATTAACAGATTCACCCCTTATATGAACTTTGGAACTTAATTTATATATGATAACACTATGTACCATAATGAGAAGAAAATATTCTAAACAAAAAGTAGAATCATTGAAATTAAAATCAAGAAGTTTATAGTTATAACTATTAGCATAATTATTTAATGTTGGGTTTTAGGCAAGTGCAACAAAAATAAGTAATATAAAATAGTTTGTGTTAATATGATTTTATAACCAGAAAACCTGAAGAATTACCATAAATAACTAGAATAGATTATTTCATATATTCACAGAAAGTACACATACAAAAAGTCATAAATGCTTTCTATTCTACAAACTCGGAATAGCAATATGCTAGATATTCTAACACATACATCTGTATATTCTTCCTCTAATATAATGTCTCAAAGATCCAATAGGCTGATCTACCTATTTTCAAAACAAGTCATTTTTAAAAGCCATAATTTAATGGGTTTTTGTTCTCTTTTATACAAAATTGTAAGAGACATTAAACACAGCTTAGGTTACAATACCAATATAAACATTGTATTTGGTAAGTAAGTAGAGTTTGCAAATTTTAATTAACAATTGAACTCAAAAATGTTCAAAAATATGAATGTGGATAATATATTCAAGAATTGTTGATGTGTTGATCTATGTGCTTTGTCAAGGATATAATTGCATATCATGTTAGAGAATATTTTTAGTAGGCTCAATTTTTCACTTTAGACCATGGTACAATAGAAAGAAAACCACAGAAGCCACAGAAATCCCTGTATTCTAACTCTTACCCTTTACATTTCCTATGAAGGTATAGCCAACAGTTTTACACACCAAACTTCCAATTTCCAGGTGCTATATGCAAATTAGTAGAGGGAAGGTTTCACAAGTTCCTACAGTTTTTCAGACTTTTTTGCATCTATCAAAATGATTATGTAATCTTTACCCAAATTTCTGATGCTGTGATGCATTAGGCTCATTGATTTACATATTTTCTCTTTTTTTTTTTGGTCTTTTTGAGACAGGGTCTCACTATGCAGTTCAGGCTGGCCTTGAGCTCACTTTGTCACCCAGGCTGGTCTCGAACTTGCAA
>NW_004955457.1:2194905-2230032 GCF_000276665.1 Chinchilla lanigera
GAGATGTTCCCTGAAAGAGTAGAGCTGGAACACCTTAGCCTCCTCTGTATTTGATATTTTGGTCTGAACTCAGACCAGAATACTGACAGAAATCCTTTCAGTAAAGACTAGGCTTGGGAGGTTTCTGCTGGGAAGCACTGCATTCATTGTTGGACTCCAGAAGATGTATGTCATAGTTTAGCAAAAAGTTTGTTTGCATTTTGCTCATGTCCAGATATTTTGCCTGCGACTAAGATTAAGGGCACTGGACTAAATAAGTTGGCAGAAGAAATTTCAAGGCAGTCGAATGTTGGGACAGTGGCATGGCTATTGTTGGGGGCTTTTAGCCAGATTTATGTTGAGAATCAAAAGCAAAGAGCATAGCAGAATGATTTGAAATATAGTGAGTTTGATCAGAAAGAAAGCTCCAGTAAAGCTGTAGACCACACAGGTGGAGCAGAGGAAATCTTCATTGCTGAGAAGGAACAGGAGAATACAAAAGATGGCCCGAGGGCATCACAAGAAGCAGCAAGTCTCCACCCTTTGCAGCCTCAAACCTGCAAAAGTTAAAGACTGTGCTTTGAGGAGAATGCCACAGAGCACAATATTCCAGAATGGAGGCAGTGAGACTATGCTACACAATGGCAGCAGCATAGAAAATTTGTTACTCAGAATTGGATTCAGAGTGCCCAGTGATCCAGGCACTTGCCCCCTGCAGCCAAGAAAGACAAAAGCTTGGCTACTGCTCCAACTGGTAGCAGACCTCGGCATCATCCACGTAGTGTTGGTTTTAAGCATATGCAGAATGCAAGAGTTCTGAGGTTAGGAAGGCTTCCACCTAGATTTCAGAAGGCCTGGGTGTCCAGGCAGTGTGTCCCTGAGAGGGTACTGTATGAAGCTGTAAATGAGAAACCAAAGGTGCAATGGAAACCTCAGAAGGCTGGAAAAGGCAGGAATGTGGATCATCTAATAGGAAAGTTGCACAAAGGGAACAAAGCAGGCCTAAGAGAGAAGTTATGGGAGCTACAACCTCTAGAAGAGCCATAGAGGCAGAGCCACGTGGAGCTCACAACGTACCACAGATTTCCTCAGATGTTGCACATGGAACTCCAGGACTTAATGTTTGCCCAGCTGGATTTTGGACTTGCTTTGGTCCCAATGCTTTGTACCCCTGTTTGTACCTTTTGGAACAGTAATGTTTATATTGTGTAATTGAATGTTGGAAGTGTTTAACGTTTCATTTGTACAGGGGCTCACAGCAAAGAGTTTGTGTTAAATCTCAGAGGAGACTTGGGGCTTGGACTTTTCAGCAATGATGAAACTGTTAGGACTTTAGCAACTCTTAGACTTGGCCTAAATGCCTTATGCATAGAGCAATGTGCATAAGTCTTTGAGGGGCCAGGGATGAAACGTTATGGTTTGTATCTAGATGTCCTCCCAAATCCTCATGCAGTCATGAGGCAGGCTTCTACAGTTTATGACTGATTCATGGTCAAATGCCAGGATTATGGGTGTGAGAGGTATACCTGCCCTGGGGTGGGTTGCTTGCATAGATATAAGGGAGAAAAAAAAAAGGCTTGCTTTGTGCTGCTCCTCCCGTTTTGCTCTTACTGCTTTTGCTGCCTTCTGCTGCTGTGAACTATTGCCCTCTGCCATGTGCCACTCTGCCTTGGGGCCAGCTGAGCATGGACTAAAGTCTCTACAAACTGTGAACTACATAAACCTTCCTTTCTTTAATTTTGGGTGTCAGGTGTTTTACCCCAGTAATGAGAGAAAAGTAACCAAGACAGTCCCTTTTTGGTGTTGGAGTAATGCTAACTCCAAAGAATGAATTTGGCTGTGTTCCTTCCCTTTCAATTTCATGGAAGATTTTGGGGAATATTGGCATTAGTTTTTCGCTGAAGCTCTGGTAAAACCCAGCAGTTAATCCATCAGGTCCTGGGCTTTAGTTGGCAAGGTTTTTATTACTGCCTCTATTTTTGGCAGCTATTGGTCTTTTTGAGGATTTTTATATCTTTTTGATTAAATTTTCATAATTCTCTAGGAATTTATCCCCTTCCTCTAGATTCTGAAATTTATTGAAATATATTTTTTCAAAATATGTACTTCCTATAGTCCTCTGGATTTCAGTGGTGTCTATTGTGATTTTACCTTTTTTATTTCTAATTGCACTGAAATGAGCCTTTAATTCTAAAGTTTGATTACACTTTCAAACCAGTTTGGCTAAGGGCTTACCAATTATTTTTATGCTTTAAAACTGATTCATTGATACTCTGTGTTTTTTCTTTTAGTCTCAACTTCATTAATGTCCACCTGTATTTATAATTTTTTCCTTCTGTAAGTTTTATATTTGGATTGCTCTTTTTTTCTCAAGGATTTGGAAAATGCATTATTAGGTTATTTATTTTTATCACTGTATTTTTCCATTATGAGCATTCAGAGCTAAGAAGTTTCCTCTTAGAATTGTTTTTGGGCTGGGGATGTAGCTCAGCAGCACAAGTGCCTGCCTCGCAAGAGCAAGGTCCTGAGTTTGATTCCTGGTACAAAAAAAGAGAACTATTTTTACTATGTCCCACAGATTTTGATATGTGTGCTTCAATTCTCATTTGATTCTAGATAATTTTAAGTTCTTCCTTGATTTCTTATGAAATCCATTGATTATTCAAGAGAGTGCATTATTTAATTTCCATGTGTTTGGGTAGTTTCTGTGGTTTCTTTTGCTGTTGATTACTAGTTTCCTACTGCTATGACCCAATAGTATGCAAGAGGCTATTTCAGTAAGTCTGTATTTATTCAATCATGCTCAATAGTCTAAGACATGGTCTATTTTGGAGAAAGGTCTGTGTGTTGCTGAAAAATAAAATACTCTATTGTTTTGGGATGATACATTTTTTAGGTATTTGTTATGGCCATTTTGTCAACAATGTGTTTCAACTCTGATATTTCTCTGTTAATATGTCATCTAAAGGAACAATTTGTGATAGTGAGGTCTTACCATCCTTCAGTAAGATTGCATTGATCTGAAAAAAAAAAGATTGCATTGATTTCTATATTACTTTTTATGTCCAGTGTTTGTTCTACAAGACATAAAAAGGTAATGGGAAAAAAAGTGATGGATGTATCAAGAGTCAGTGCATATACATTTGCAATCATTATCTATCCCTATTGGATTGTTCCCTTTATCACCATGCAGTGATATTTGTCTCTTCTGATCAGTTTTGGTAGAAGTCTACGTTGTCCGAAGATTCTATAGCTATTCCTATTTTCTTTCCATCTCCTGTTTCATGGGGTATCATTTTTCCTCATTTTTCTTTCAGTCTAAGTGCTACTTTGTTGATGAGGCATGGCTCTTGTAGGCAACAAATATTTCAGTTTTGCTTTTTTAATGCAATTTCCTGTGTCTTTTGATTCAACGATTAAGATGATTTACATTGAGAGTGATTATTGCAAGATATTTCCTTAAGCCTGGTACTGTAGTCTTTTTTCATTGCTGATTCTTTTATTTTCCCTTTTTATTTAACCACTCTCCTTGCTAGATGTATTCTTTCCTTTGGGATCTTTGGTGATGTTGGCCTCACTCTCTCTGCCTAGGATTGCTTTGAGTATTTTTTGCCATGATGCTTCCATAGTCATGAATTTTTTTAGGTTCTCTTTGTTATGGAAAATCTTTATTTCTCCATTAATTCTGAAAGATAATTTTTCAGGATATAATAATCTGGCCCAGCAGTTATTTTCTTTTAAGGCTTGATAAACATTGCTCTAAGCACTCCTATCCTTTGAGATCTTTGTTCAGAGATATACTGTTAATCTTTTTTTTTCAAATAAAGCTTAACTTTGTTTCTATGTTTATTATATGTTTGTCTTTGATCTGAGTACATATTAGGATTGATTTAACATACAGTTTAGGAAATGATTTGACATTCTGCACTGAATGGGTTAAAAAGAAATATAAAACTACAAAATACTGCTTGAAATGTGATTTCTAAATTATAGCAAACAGAACAATAAATATCTTGTTATTTTAATCTGCTGTTATTCTGATAGGCTTGCCTTTAAAAGTGACTTGATGTTTTTCCTTTAACAGTTTGTAGTGTTCTTTCTGTTGCATTTCTAGGAATTTGACTATGATGGTGCACAGAGAAGTTCCTTTCGGTTATACCTACTGTTCCACATGCTTCATTTATGTGGATATTCAATTCTTTCCCTTGATTTGGAACATTTTTCTATGATTCTGGTGATTTATTTTATTGTTTTTGGTTGTCTCCCAATCTTTTTTAACTCCTATCATTCTTAGGGTTTGTTTGTGTCATCTAGTAGCTATCACACCCAGCTTCCATGCTGTCTTGTTTTTAGGGTGTTACTGAGTACACGATCTACTACATCAACCTTGTCTTCCAGTTCTGACATATTCTCCTCAAACTGATTGCTTTCACTGCCCATACTTTTAACTGAATTTTGTATGTCTTTGATTTCAGCTTCATTTATTCTCATAATTTCTAATTCTTTACTAAAATAGCCATTCATATCTTACATTATCTTGTATAATTCAATCCACTTTTTCTTTAGATCTTTAAGTTCAGTGGACATTTTAAAATTAAATCATTTATTCTTTTATTTATGTCCACTTTGGATGCACTGTGCATCTTTTGGTTTGCTTACTTTTTTCTTCTTTGATTTCTTCAAACATTTTACCATTTGGTTTTTTAGTTCTTTCCCTGTAACACACTCTTTTTCAGTGCCAGTGAGATCAGCTTTGGCAGGATTAAGAGACTTTGGAGATATCTTTTTGCTTTGTTTTCTCATCTTCCTACTGTTCTTGTGCTGAAGGCTAAAGATCAGTTAGAATGGAAGATTCTATCACTACTGTGGAGACCTCGTTAGTTAGTAGTGCCTGCTTTCTGTGATGTGACCTTGGCATTGGTCATGTTTTAGTATTGATATACTTCTTCAGTCTTTCAACATAATAGGATCAATTCTGGTAGCTGTGTTGGCAGGAGAGACCCACTACCAGTTATATTAGAATCTACAGAGCTAAGTGTGCCTCAAGCATGTAATTTAAAACTTATTTTAATAATTTCATCTTTTTTTCAATAACCCAGAAAGACTATAATAGAGTATTGAAAAATAGCCTGAGTTGTAGAGGATGAGAGAAGAAAAAAAGAAGAAAATAGTTCAGAAAGGAAAGAAGAAAAAAGAGATAATAGCAAATGAAAGAAAGAAAAGCAATAGGACTTTGTTGATATTATTTTTGTATCTGGAATGGTGGGCACAAAAGAGGCGATCTAAAAGGTTATTTCCAAGGGCAGGACAAAGGAAAAGAAAGAGGGACATATAACTGGTGATTGAAGGAAGCTCTAAGAAGGTCAAAACCAACTAATATGCTGATAGAATGCTCGTGTTGGAATCCTCTGGACACAATTTTTGGTTACAGTTAACCTGATATGCCCATGAAAGACAAAGATATTATTAAACTGAAGCACTAATTCTTATTCTCCATTATCTATCTGTCTATCTATCTATCTATCAAATGAAAGGAGAAAAATAGACACACATGCAAAAAAACAAAAGTAAAGCGTCCTCTATTTATAGTGCAATCAGAATTCAATCTGAGTGCTCTTCTCCTGTGTTAATAAATAGAGAAGTTTTGATTTGTTGCACTTGTATGGAGCTGAGATCCAGTCCTCTGTGGTTGTGTCCAGTAAGCTGGAAGTGTTTACTGGAGCTTGAGTTGGTTCCTCTCTTACAATTTGCCCTTTTGCCTATCAGTCTGTGAAGGGGCTGAGGGTTCCAGGTGGACCACTGAGTCTGCTTCTTGCTCCCTCTACAGGGAGAGCTCTGCTAGGGTTCAGCTGAGCTCCTGTAGGCATGGCTCACTGGAGGTTTTTCCCTCTGTCTTATGATCAGATACCTTCAGCGGTGTTGGGGTGCTGGGGCTCCTTGTTCCTGGTCAAGTACCCAGTTTTCTAATTTACAAATAGGCCTTCTCTCAACCACTGCTCCATTTCCTCCACTGTAATCCCTGCAGCTATCTATGTCTGCTCTTTCTATACTGTATCAGGTGAATGCACTATGCAACGTCTTTTGGCCACACTGCTTCTCTCTGACTTTCTGCCCACATCAAACTCTCTGTACCCCACAAAGTACAGTAGTACCTCCATTCAAGAACTTCATTTGTTCTACGATTTTGGAAAACATGGCCATATTTGTGTTTGTGAACGAAAGATGGCTGCAGTCGTGTTTGTCACCTGATGCAGAGTTTGCAAATAAAAATAAATTTTGCCAAACGCTTCTGTTTGTGAGCCAAACTGTTTGCAAACAAAAGCATTTATGAACTGAGGCACAGCTGTATCTGTTTAGCTTGCAAATTCAGTGACCTTCGGAGCTCCCAGAGGTCAGCAGCTTTTGGCTACCAGGAACAGTGTTCCTGCATGGACACCAAACCCATTTGGAAGGCAGGCAGAAGGTAGGTACCTCATGGGCACAGAGCACACTGGTGTTCGGCCCTACACCAGTGTCTTTTCTCCTCCCTGGGATCACATCAGTCACAACCACTGCCTGCCCCTGTGACTCACTGTCCACAGATCTCTCAGTTTCTGGTTCTGGGTTCCTAATCCGGAACATGCCCTTGTTCCAGTCTTTCCCAAGGGTCCATTGGTCTAACTGAGTCACTGTGATCTGAATGATCCCCTGGCTTTTGGTTTCTTTAATTCACTGATCTGAGAATATCTCACTCATTGGACTCCTTCTCCCAGTGAGAAGAGAAATAGGACAGGTGGGCACTGGATGGTGGTTGCTAGACTGGGCACCGATCACTGCAGCCTGGCAGCTGCTGTTATGCTCAGCTTTCTCCCTCTTGGGGTTAAATCTTTCCCAAGATGGTTTGTTCACTGGACCTGGGGTGTAGGCTGTGCAAGGAGCAAGGCACAGCCCTGTCTAAACACCCCTGATATCAGAGTTCATCTCGTGGGTTTTTCCTTCAAGTTGTCTTCTCACATTTATGTATTGGTTTGCTCTCCATATCCAACGACCTGCATTTCTTGGTGGGCATATTCTGAATGTTTCAGGAGTACTGCTGCTTCAAGTCAGCCATGGTGCTCTTTCTTAGAACTCGGTAGTTAACTAAAGCAAGAAGAACTAATAAATGGACAAATGAGTTGTCTTGGTTTCTTTTCTCCCATTGCTGAGACAAAATACCTGACACCCAGAATTAAGGAAGGAAAGGTTTATTTAGCTCACAGTCTGTGGAGGTTTCAGTCCATGCTCAGCTGTCTCCAAAGCAGATTGGCACATGGCAGAGGGCAACAGTTCATAGCAGCAGAAGATAGTAAAAGCAACAAGAGCAAAAGGGAGGAGCAGTGGCAAGCAGCCTCTTTTCCTCCCTTACATTGTATGCAAGCTACCCACCCCAGGGCAGGTGTAGCACTCACACTCATAATCCCAGCATTGGACCATGAATCAATCAAAAACTCAAAAAGCCCACCCCATGACTGCATGTGGTTTTGAGAGGACACCCAGACACAAACCATTAACGAGTATAATTATCAAGATAGTTCTAAAAATCTCAAACATACAACCAAAAATAGTATGCCACTAGGATGTTCCATATAACAAATTCACCCATACTTTAAATAGCAAACCTTCAAAATAGCATAGCCCATTTTTACATTGAAGTCAAGGTCTGTGGTCCAGCTGTCATACCAAAATTAGCATGAAAACATCGAGAATCACTGCTAATGTTCTTTCCTTCAACATTGAGTCACTAAAGTCCAAAATACTATGTATTTATTTTTACTCCAATCCAGAAATGATACCACTGAAACTTTTGGAATTTTTATTCTGTTGAAAGAGAGAGAAAGATATAGGCCACAGCAATGCCTCACCCATATTCGCATGTCCTTCAGTACTTAAAAAACCAGGTAGCAAACCTTGAAATAATATTTGTATTGCCACAGCTAAATGTTAGCAAATTTGTGAATAGTCAGCTATGGATCAATTTTGAGATTAAGTATTCTTAGCCATGCATTTCTAGTCTTTTCACATGGAGTCAAGCATATTCTGAGTGTTTTCCAGGATGCATATGTTTCCAGTATCACAAATATCACCAAATCTAAATTGGCTTCCTGGATTCTCCCAGGAGTCTAGTAAAGCATAGATCAAATTCTACCCATTTATGACCCTTCTGTGCTCCTAAAATTAAAGATCATCCTTTGCTATTTTTATTCAAGAAAGAGGTTTAGTCTCTTCATTACATTTATAATTAAAGTGATGGAAAGTATTATTGCTTATCTATATGATCATTATTAAAATCACTGCACAATTTCTTCCAAAGATGTATATGCCAGATTTAGAAAACTTGATAAGGAAATATAAACACCTAAAAAATGCTTGATTATAGTACATTACACAGTGTGTCTATCTATTTTGCATATCATCATATGATAGATCTGGACAACTTGTATCTTATTTACTATGTCCATCTTCCATTTCTTGAATTGATTGCTTTGAAGTGTTTTTCATTCTATAACAAGTCTCACTTGACTTCAGTTCTGTGTATGAGACATTACCTTTTTCAAATGATCTGGGTCACTTTAAATTTTGTTAATATCCATTTTTAAAACTATGCCATGGTCAAACTTTTAAATGTGCTGTTAATTTCACCAATAAGGGTACTAGATTGAACTAACCAATATGTTCGTTTTCCTTATTCATACCTTTATTCACTCAAATTGTGGCTATTGAGCATGCTGAATGTAGGTGCTGAAGATAAATACACAGATGACACTGAATCTACCCTCAAAACACCAAAGAAAGAGAAAGAGTAAAGGTAGGATAAATGTCTTATTAAAGTACAGTGTTCAAAGGTCCTTGACAGAGCAGAAATGACAACATAAGCCAAGGACTAGAGAAAAATTAGAAAAGAGTATTAAAATGGTAGTACAGTTGAAGGACAAAATCCACTACAAGCTGACAATTGTTGACATAGCTGTTCAAAGCCTCCTCTGTGAAGGCAACAGACAGACTGCTCAGGATTATACCATCAAGAATAACAGCAGCCATTTCTTAAAAGCTGTTTCAACCAAGGACTGTATGTGTTACTAACCTACAGGTATAGCTGCAGCACCAAATAACTGGCCAAATAACTAACAACATTTAAGGAATTAATCTGGAAGTAGAGTACAGCTCCAAATGTATTTCTTAAAATTCTTGTGCACAATGTCAAAATAGAGCCAAAAATGACTCAGTTCTGTAGAAATTAATGCAAAAAGAATCATGATGGGTGGATAATTTTAAAATTGTTACATACAAACGAATGTTTCGGCATGAGGTGTTGCACCTACTTCCCATCTTGGGAATGGAGTACAGTTTGCACTTCTGCTTTCTAAAGAAATAGGATGCTAATTATGTGTCGCTTTGCCTTTAGGTCAATTTCTCATGCATTTCTCATTCTGCTCAGTGCTTCAAGTGGATAACATGAAGCTGCTTTCTTTCATGGTTCCCTAGTAGTTGGCTTTGGGTGAGGTTCAGTTGATGGGAAGTGCTAACTGGCGGTCAGAGGGTAACTGGAAGGGAAAAGCCACAGTGTTCCTTCTCCAGCATTTCTGTGTCATGTGCCATCTCTAGAAGCTGCTGCATTTGCTGCATGGACCAGGCCCTGGTATTCAGGTCTGTAGCACAGCCTCCTTCCCCAAGTCCCCGACCCCTCCAACCAGTAGGTGGTATCTACTCTAGCACTGTTTTCTCATTTGCCCCATTGTATCATGTGGTTTTTCAGTGATCCCATTACCCATCTAACCACTGTCCTCCATTAATTTCCCTCTTATAACCACTAAAAGGAGTTTCTGTTTTTATGAACCATCTGATATCAAGGGCCTAAGTTGAGACATTATGCCAGTTTGAGGTAATGGGAAGTTATTATGAATGTAATTAAAAATCAGAATCAATATAAACATGGTAATATTTTTTAACATTCATCAACGTGGGCTAGGGAATAATGCAATAACAGTTCAAGAAAAGTTATCATACAATTTTAATAGTAAATGAGAAATGCCAAATACTCATAAAACCAAGATATATAAAAGAATGGATAAAACAATAAATATTTAGGGACCTCTAACACAAATTTTTCCCCCACAACCAAGATTTAGGTAAGTAGTAATGAACAAAAAGTACTTGTTTCTGACCAGTACCTACAAGACCAAGTAAGACACACCCACACTTCTTTCTTCCAGTGAGGTGAACTGGTGGTAAGATTCCAAGGAAAGGCCTACTCACAACGTGATCTCTGTCCTCATTACAGAAGCAAAATTAAACAATAAAGAAGTAATGAATAAGTAAATGAATAAGAACATCACGGAAGGATAAATGATACTGGAAGAAAATAATGCATGCTAATGGAGTAGAGAATGACTGCAGATGAT
This sequence comes from Chinchilla lanigera, assembly GCF_000276665.1. Taxonomy (NCBI): domain Eukaryota; kingdom Metazoa; phylum Chordata; class Mammalia; order Rodentia; family Chinchillidae; genus Chinchilla; species Chinchilla lanigera. Next base: position 2,205,303 of record NW_004955457.1, read on the forward strand.
GCTGTAGTGGTGAATGTGGACTGTTAAATGGGACAACGGGGAAGGCTATTAAGGAGTTAGATTTCAATACTGAGATAGAGCTGACAATAAAAATCTAGAGAAACCAGTACCAGCAAAGCAGCAGTGAATGTAAAGGCCAAGTGTGCAATAAATGTGCCCTGTTTTGTGAATTAGAATAACAAACGTGTATGAATCAGAAAATTTTACCTGCTGGTCATTCAAGTGGTAAAACATACCAAAAAAGTAGAAAAAAGAAAAAAAAAAAGAACAATTTGAACTTGTATTTGAGTTGCAAAACATTTCAAGACAAACAAAGACTCCATGAAATATATAACTCTGAACAATGCAAACTCCCAGAACACACTCTGTGATTGATGGTAAACATACCCCTACCTAACTTGTTAAATTAGTTGAGCACTTACTATGTTGCACTGTTCATTATGCTTTATATGCATTATTTCATTTAATTTTTATCATATGACATAAGTACTCTATTGTTTCCAGTTTGAGCTGAAAACCTGAGATAGAGATCATGCAGCTGGAAAATATCAAACATATGTTTGAATCCAGGTTATTTGGCTGGACAAAATGCCTTCTTAACCACTATAGCAAGCTACTGTGATTAAACATGTAGACTTTATTCAGAAAAGCCTGAGCACAAATCCCAGGTCTATCACTCAGCAGTCAATGTTTAACATAAATTAATATGCAAGAGGAAGATTTTTGTTTTATTATTGCAACTAAGTACTACCTTATCATAGGTTCAGCCTTTCCTTTCAAGGCCCCAGGGCTATAAACTTCATCAAAACTTTCCTATTTTAACACTGCCTGATGTATCCATCCACATTTAGCACTGCTTTTATGATTTAAAATTTTTAAGATGGTTAGAGATATACTCAATGTAATAAAAATATATTCTGAATAATTTTTGAAAATGCTTTTTAAAATTCTGCATGCTTCTGGATCACACAGGAGATTAATGTGTCACCTAAATGGGCTATATTGTTATTTTACTTTTTCACAGTGATGATAAATAGCCTAAATTATTTGTAAGCCATTGATATTCTCCCTTCAAAGGAAAAAATTACCGTAATATAATTTGTTCAAGTACAAGCATTTGTACTTTAGAATACTGATAATCAAAACCTAGAATGCAAATATTTTTCCTCTAGTTCAACTTCTACAAGGTTTTCAGATATTAAGAAACAATCACAAATACAGGACAAAAACACTTTTTCAAAAATTGGTATAAACTTGTTATGCCATAGTTTAATTACTAATGAGCCCTCCATAATTAATAAAGTGCTTTTTATTTTATTAATTTATTACACTGTTAAATATATGCCATTATGGAATACTCCTGTTGCATATAACCTTCTAATATATAAACTGATAAGTGCCTAAAATCCACCTTTAGGAGTAAATGTATTGTTACATGATTTGAATATTGAAAGACAAATAAAGGCAGAAATCTGAATGGATTCACTGATATTTGGTATAACTGGGACAATGATGAACATGTGTTTTTATGATTTTATATGACAGGCTTTAAACATTAAGCAAGATTACTTGGGTGTATTAGTATAGCTTTTAAAGGGCCTATCCTAGTCTTAGATAAGTATTTATCACTGGAATAATCTGACTTTCATCAATTTAAATTATTATTTAATAGAGTAAATCAAATAAATGCATATCACCTATAAAAAGCCCTAGTTTAATTGATAGTAAGAAAGCTACTACTTCTTTAGATTTTCACAGTGGAATAAAAGAGCATGATCTCTACTAGGTACACTGTATAAAAATGCAATGTTAGAAAGAAAATCCTAATTATTTCAGCTACACCTAAACATGAAGGCTTCATGAATATTTTCTAAACTCTGAAAATGCCTTACTTATCTATTTTGTCTACTGCAAGGCAAGTACTTGAGAAAAGTCATAAAAGTTTACATTCTGACCACTGACAACACACTGAAAAAGGAAAAGGTTTATTATATACACTTGACCAACCAGTTATTATTTCATTTTTTAAAGTAGAAATGTTATGCAATAAATATGAACAACAGTAAAAATTTATTTTACACGAAGAGTAAATTCATAGAGGAAAATACATTCTACAGTTAACCTTATATGGCAACTTCTTTGACAACCTTATATACGTCAATAGTAGAGTGCAGAAATTGCCAAATTTGAATGTCAACACAGCCGATTTAATGTAGATGAATCATTTGATTTTTCAAAATGAAAAGAACAGATTCATGAAATACAAATTGAATTCATTATTCTTCACACGTATTCCACAGGTGATTGAATAACACATGACTTTACTATACAAGTGATTAAAATTGATGCAGCAATAAGGAAATTATAGAGTTGCATATTCTTTCCTAAAAGTTGTTTTAGACTTATTGTTAAAACTTGCAAAACTAACCCGGTAAATGTCCTAGTTTCTTTTCCAAAAAATATTTTAGACTATATTTATAGAAAGGAAATTATAAAGTTTAAATGTTCCATAGATTTTATTCATGCAATTAGTAGTGTCTTAACTGATGTGGGGACCATTTAATAAAGGTGACTGATAGTGTTTTCTGAGAACCTTCACTCTGCATCCAGGTCGGGTAAGAAATATAGTTACTGATCATTTCAGGTTTAAGAGAAGAAAAAACTATAGTCGTCTTCCACTACCCAGGTGTACTGTCAAGTTGGAAGGCTTGAGATGCTTCAGTGGGAGACGCCCTGCAGCATGACCTGAGACACTGAGACTACAGCAAGCACAAAGCAGAGTCCTGCTGACTATGGTCTCTCCCCAAGTGCTCCTGGGAATTTACTGGGAAGGGAGAAATAATAGAAGCTCTTCATTAAAATGTAAAGTTCTGGATTGCATGCAGGCCTACTAAATCAGAAGGTTAGGACTTATGGAGCTGGAACATGCATTTTGAGTAACTACCCAGGTGGTTTTACCAAGAGGTCTGTCTGTAGACCACATTTTGAAAACAAATATATCAAATCTCTTTCCCTCAAAGAAATATTACAAAGATTCAAAAACTTTTAAATGGCCTATCATTGCAAAACTAAACAATTCTAATTCTAAACTCTACAGGATTCTCTACAATCTATTCTAAACTATATCTTCAAATACATCTATCTCATTGTTCCATACATAATTAATTCTCTAGGTTCATACACTGTCTCTGTCTCCTGGACCAGTTAGTTCTATTTCCTTTTCAATTTCCTTTTTTCAACCATTTCCTGACTATCTAACCCATCAATATTTTCTCTCCTGAAACTGAACAATTTTTTATGCCAATTCAGACTTTTCCTTCCATCATGAAACTTTTCACACTAATCAAACCAACATTAGCATCTTCTAAGAACAAAAATCTGCTTTCTAAATATAGATTGACATTTATATAAAATATGCTGCACATTTATGATGCTGATTATTTATATTTTTATTTGTCTTTTCATGAGTATATTCTGGTTCAAAAACAGACTCTTTAAGGGATATATTATTATATCTTTATACTATTTGAGTATCTTAAACATAAAATTAAAATATATCAAATATTAGGCTGCCAATTAATAGAAAATACTCAAAACATCATTAAATTCATAAGTATAAGCAAACACAAGTACTTTTATTTTAAGTAGATAAAGTTACCACAAAATTATTTTCTGGTATAACTAACCAAAAATATATTCAGTCTTATTTTTTCTTATTATGATAATTAATTTCATTTTAATGTATATTTTTGTTTATAGCAACAAGAAACTTCAAGATACTCTATTTTTATTACTGGATTCCAATGTCATGAACTAAAGTGTATATATTCTATATCAAATGTTTCTCTTCTAAGGATATTAATACTCATGAAAGATAAATGATCCTTATCCTTTGCATTATTCTCTGGAAAAAGCAGTAATTACATTGAAAAAGTTGTAATTAAAGTATGATGACTATCTTTTCAAAATGATAATTCAATTTTAAATATAGATCATATGTCAGTAACTAAAAATCTAACAACAAATTAGCCTACTTAGCCTTTTCCTATTGATCTCTCCCCCACATTCTCTAAATATACTGAATTACAAGAGTTACAATATATGTTTTTAAATGACACTAACATTAATATAGAATCAGAAACCGTGATTAATCTATGGTCAGAAATCATTGACATGCAAAGATCAATCTAAGTATTTATCATTAATTTGATTGTTTCAAATAAATAATGAATTGAATGGCTTTTTAAAATCTTAAATACCAATTTTACTCCAAATCATTCTTCAAATATATTAGGCAAACTATCACTAAAGCTAATAATTAGACTGTTCTTAAATTTTCAAAAAGACAAGTCAAATTTGCTATCAGTCAAAACAGCAACATTTTTCAATTGTTCAAATGGTTAAGAATGAGCTTCCAAACACTCTTAAAGAGAAACTTACAGGTATGGGTGTAATAATCTTAGGGTGTATGAATTTGTTAAACAAATTATCCTATCTTAAATTGAAATTAAGTTAAATATAAAGATACATAATAATTGAAAATAAAATTACAAACACTAATCACTGCAGGTTATGTTCTTATCCTCCATCATCTCTCATCTTGCCTGCCTGTTGCTTAAACTGAACACTCTTGACTTGTGATGAGACTAACGTATATTTTGCTTTATAGATGTAGTAATTTTTTTGGTGTGTGACTTAAAACCACATTTGCATTATTTCTAAATAGTTACTTTCATAAAATGATTGTTTTAAAACAATATACATAATTTTGCTCATATGAGCCAGCTATCTCACCCTGTATTAATACTAGGTGCTAAGACAATAGCTATAATTTAAATTATTGATATATAAAAGGTACAGTTAAACACTAAATGAAAGGCAGGGAAATCTAGAGAGATAATCTAGCAATAAAAAGACACATAATAGAGACAAATTATGGGGTGTCACAAGATCTAGCAACTCAATCTTTTCTCTCTCTCCCTCTCTCTGTCTCCCTCTGCCTCTGTCTCTCTGCCTCTGACAGAGCCAAAGGGAACAGAAATTCTCACGAAATATGGGAGAGAATATCATATTCAGCAAACTGTAAGAACTAATGGTGTGTTAAGTCCCTGAGTAGATGGTGAGATACAGCTACAGATAAGATAGAAGGGTCCATCTATGGTACTGCTTAAGAGAATGGAATTATGAGAGAGCTAAGTGTTCAAGTAACAAACATTCATTTCTTCTCAAAATAAGTGGCAGTCGTAGTCATAACCCCCTGAAGAAGGCAGATACTTCACAATTTACTTGGGAGTGTGGGGGGAGGAGCACACAGTGAGACAAATTAACAAGTAAATAAATTCTTATGTAAGTAATTTCAGAGAATGTCAAGTTCTGGGAAGGAAAAAATGTGGTACCCAGCAAGGGAGAGATTGGGCAGGAAAAGCAGCGTGGAAGGCAGGGGCAAGGCTGGAAAGGTATATTAAAACTGCTCATCAAGAAAATGTCATTTGTGTTGAATTTCAAATATCAAGAAGGAACATGAACAGCAGTGATTTGGAGAAATGTTCTAGGCAGAAGGAATGGGAAGACAGAAGGTGGGTAAGGAAACCTAATAGCCTATATACATAAATCTGTATAACTAGACTCTAATCAGTGGACTAGCTAATGTAAGTACTACCATATAGCTATGTATTTTTGCTACACTGTCACAGCAAAATATCCTTGAAGCCAGGCGTGGTGGTGAAGGCTTGTAATCCCAGTACTGAGGAGGCTGACGCAGGAAGATTGCTGCAAGTTCAAGGCCATCCTGTGATCCACAGTGAGACTTTGTCTCAGAAACTAAAATATCATTGAATTAATTAAGCTAATAGGGGATAGATAGCCTACAGCTTGGGGTGAAGCTAATGGAACAATAGGTATGCACCAGGAAGGCTCCACAGACACACAGCACCAACAAAGGGTTGAACACTGGCTGACCAGAGCCTTCTGGAGCTCTACCATTTGTTCCAACTGGATGGCATTAAAGCTCATAAGTGGAATGTGAATGTCCCATTGTTAGGCATATTCAAGTCTTAAGAATAGCAATAGTAGGCTTCAATCAACAGTGAAACTAATTCTTACGTGATGTACAATACAAAGGACAGGTGTGCTTGGAATGCCAAGCCTTCAATTCCCTTCCTTTCAGTTGTTCCTTCCTTCTTGTAGCTGCCTTTACCTCTGTAATTTCAGCCCAGTCTACAGGGACCCAACTACCCATTGGATAAAAGGTTGACCTACAACCAATGCTACTCCAGAGAAGCAACAATACTAAGAAATGGCTAACACCTGTCTAGTCCAAGATACAATATCTTGAAAAACAAAATGCTTATGCTGTATTTGTCCTACTTCCTAGCCCACTAAAATAACCTCATTCCTTTCTGTTCCCAATACTGCTTTCTTTGGGATCCGTAAATTTTGAGAGCTCTTAGTAAATTCTTTTTTTGTTTGAACAAGACAGACTACTTAGTACAAAATAACATAATTGAAGCATCTTAGCTCAAAATGAACTAGATTTTCAGATTTCTAATGTTTAATGTATCAGCAAAAGTTACCTAGGGTGCTTTTTGAATAGCTGATTGGGGATTGTAAGAAACAGGTTCAGTAGTTTGGTTTGGAGTCTAGGAATCTGAATGTTTAATAATCTCACTTAAAGTTCTAAAGTAGATGACATTTTGAGAAAACATTAGCTGGACTACCTTCTAGCTTTCCCTATTGCTATCCCTTTCTGTGATCTACTCTGTTCCAGGTGACATCCTTCTAGGGTGCCCAGGACCAGCTCCTGCAGCTACACTTGTTGCTGTTTATTTTCCCACAACTGTTAAGGAAGTTAATGTGATGTTTCTGTTTAAAAGGCCTCCTGCAGAGTATCAGACTCCTTAGGGAAAGAAAAGTAAATAAGAAATAGTTAACTGTGCCAACACATTAATTTATAGTACAATCTGCTTAATTATGCAATAAAATTAGACAGAATAATTTGCTCAAGGATATTTCTTTCACTCACTGAGAATCTGAAAGTGAGTTTATATATTGTCTCCTCTGGAAAAGACCAGGAAAATGGTACTAGAGGATGTAGGCTTGAAGCCTCATATTCTACTCACTAGCTATATAGTTATAAGCATTCATTAATAAGTTTAATCTCTAGTTTCCTTACAGGAAAAATGGAACAATTTCACAAGACCACTGCAATATCTGCACACAGTAACAATCATTTTGTAAACTATATAGCATGATGCATTTACTAGTTACCTACAGCTCTGTTTTGGTTCTGTACTTGCTTTAATGATAGTTATTTGCACAATAAAGCTAGTATTTGCTAGTGTTATATGAAATAACTCAATAAACCATTTGGCTAAAATTATCAGATTATTCTATTTAAACTATTACATTATCATGTCTACACTTACAAAATTAAATTTATTTTAAAAGTTGTTAATGAACAAAATCTCAAGAATCACTTCTGACAATAATTTTGATATTCCTCTTGGTAATTTTTTTTTATTTTAAAGAGAGTAGTAGCAACAAATGAAAAAAATAGAATAGTAGCAGCATACCAGTATCACAAACATAAACAAATCAAAGCAAGAACATTCAAAGTGATACAGGGTCTCAAGACAAATTAATACAAATCATCCTGTTGGTAGGTTTTTATCACCTGGAAAATCATGAAAATTGCAACTGGGTTTATTATCTGCATCATCTCACCCGAATAACTGTGGCCAGAGGAGGTGTTCAACAAATATTTGCAGATTACTGGTCTGACTGTCAATTTGACCTAGCATAAATCAGATAACCACTCACAGACTCAAGTTACTTATCAGTAAAGTGGTTCTACTAATGCTAACCTTGAAAGACTGTTTACAGAGTTAAAGTAAATGTACACAAGCTACTTAGCACAGTACTTAACAGTAAAATGTTCAAAGGAAATACTGATAGCCTTTCCTGTCCCACAATTGGGGAAAATATTATAGAACTGCCGCCAAAAATTCCTACACTGATATATTTAAACATAATATAAAACATAAGTCATCTTCACTGCAAGCATAAATCACATACCAATATGCAGTTGTAACCAACCTTACTATATTATTGCATCATTAGTGTCTCATGAATGCATAATAAAGGAATCTCACATATGAACTAAAAGAAGAGTAATTACTTTTAAGATACAAATATCAAAGATATGTAAAGAGGTATCTGGGACTGTTCCTAAACATTGTGATCATCTTGACCAGTAGATGGAATGCCTGGATTTCAAGGCACAGGAATTGATTTTCGAAGGAAAATAAAAGAGGTCTTTCTAAGGGGTATTCATTCTCTCCTGCCACTATAAAGAACTAACAACCAATAGGCCAGGAATCTGCAATGGACCAGGCTTCAAAGATGAAATTAATATGAACTTAAAGTAAATTTCATCCATTCCTTCTGCCTTAGAGTGACTGAGACCTACTGATTACCATAAATGACTGTCTTTTGGCACTACCACTGAGAGAGTAAGACAGACGAAGAAAAGATACACCATGTCTCTTACTATGACCTTTCCATCCCTCTAAATGAAGTTTGTTATAAAACTATTATTTCACTAACTATTGATTCTTAGTTTCCATGTGACTGATTTGGATCTAAAATGTACTTCAAATAGCACATGTGGTTAGAGGATGAGCTTTCGAAAGATGATTGGTTCATGAGAGTTTGAAATTCACCAGTGGATTAAACTTTTGATCAGATCATAATTTGATGGCATTTTTGGGAGGTGAAGAAAACAGGGAATGGAGGCTCATGGGCGTGTGTGATGGGGATATGAATTTGAGTATTATGTCTGTCCCCACCCCTTTCTATCTGCCTCTTCCCTTATTTCTCTGCTTTCTGGCTACCATGAGGAAGGCAGCTGTCCTTTCCCATGCCCTTCCACCACCATGTTTCTGCCTCACCACAGGCCATAAAAGCAATGGAGGCAGTTTGCCACAGACTGAAATCTTTGAAACCATAAGCCACAATAGACCTTATCTTCTTTAAGCTTTTTCCTTAGGTGTCTTGTCATAGTTACATACCATAGCCGCCCCCACATAAATTATCATGGAGGACATTCTGAGACTGGTATTACATATGGGTAGCTTTCTATGAGCCAATGTAGCAAATCTTACTTTTAAATTAAAAAAAAAATTCTTGCTTTTAAATATATAAACAAAGTAAATTTGCTATTCTGGTAAGTTTTCTGTTTCAGTTGTAAAATGTTAATATGAAACAAAAAACCTCTTTATGTCTTAGAAATAAAACCTAGTATTTTCTCATTTACGTGCTTCCTTATGCTACCACATATCATTACCTAGTATAATAATAGGATATGCGTAAGTGAAAATAATGTGTTTCCCAGAGAAAAATTCCATTTCTCCTGGGAATTGTATTACTCATTTACATAGCAAATGGTACAGTTAATGGTGTAACTGTCTGCGAAGTAAATAAGATAGAAGACACAATTCGAAGTATTATTAACTAAACACTCCGTTTACGCCAAACAAAGCCATAAAAATGCATTGAAATCTTCCATACTGTATCTAATAAAGCTTTGTAAGATATTAAAATTTTGTCCTTTTTCAACTTGGTAGGAACTATTATATTTATCTTTCAAAAAGTAATAGTATTAGCCTGGATTCCTCAATATAAAATCATTTAATAAAATATGTTATTAATATGTTTACTTATAAATCTCTATCTTACTTTACTATTCTTGACAATTATATTTCAGCAAAACAAAAATAATTAATAGTAAAATATTCAAGAATATTTGGCATGGGTTAGATACTGCTTGAGTGTGTTCTTGGCTTAATACGTTGAAATTTAATCTCAAAATTTCAAGGTTTTAAGAGTAAAAACTTATTCCCATTAAAGTGTTTAGGGACAGAGCTTTGGGGAGGTGATGAGGATTAGGTAAGATCAGGGTACAGTTCTTATTAGTGAATACTGGTAGCTTCTTAAAAAGAAAGAGATAGACCAGAACACATGCAAATACATATTCTCTGTCTCTTGCCATGTGATTCCCTGCATTGTCTCAGGAACAAGTAAAGTCATAAGCACATACAAGTCCTTTGACCTCCGGAACTGTGAACCTCAATAAGCGTTTTTTCTTAATAAAGTTTCCTGGCCTAGGGTATTGCATCATAGTAATACAAAATATAAATACATTATAATTATTGCATTATGAAAAAGAACAAACAAAAAATCAGTGAACACACTTTGAAATAAAACGATAGAGATATGTAAAGTAGTCATAATTACAATACTGACAATGACAGAAGAGCTACTAAGAATTCCAAGCCAGTAGCCTCAGACATCTATGTCCTGCCTGACTAAGCTGTAATTAGGGATTGCTTTCTCTATGTCTTTGGTGGTTATATTGACTAAACTGTCAATAAGGAGAAGAAATTTTGTTAAGAAGACCTAAAAACGCTATGAAGGAAATACACGTGTACATAGATCACCACACTACCAATACCACTACTGAAAATGGAATTAAGGTTCAACAATGAATTTGCTAAGGGCAAGAAGTCTAAGGGGAAATAGCCTACACTTTGTATGATGAGAATCCTGCTAAGTAACAGTTTGAACTGAAAAGGAAATGATGGGGGAAGGTGGGAAATGAGCAGAAAAACAATCTGAGTAGACAGGCCCTACATAATAAAAGGCAATAGCACATGAATTTGTATTGGATTAAGACTTTTACACAGGTATGGAAATCAATGAATTGCCCTTTATGAGTTAAAAAGGGGAGTTGGCTAGTCACCGTGATATGTAAAAACACTAGCTCAGCATCTAGAAGACAGTCCTCAGAATACATTGAAAAAGAGATACAGAGCAAAACTGAAAGAAAACAAAGCTTCAAAAATTAAGATGGCAACAGAGGCATTGAACAAGTGGCATACACTGAATGTTTTATATGCAGATTAAAAGTAGCTACTGTTCCTCTAAAGAGAATTTAGCCAAAAGTAAATGAAAACATTAGAAATGATCTCTATAAAAATTTTTCCAATAATTTAGAACAAATGTAGAATCAAGCTAATAATGGGAAAAAAGCTTCTAGAAGGCTTTCAAAAGTCCAGTATTTGGGGGATTTAATTTTCGGAATGGACAAATTTACTGGATAATATTCAACTTCTTACTTGAATTTTTCTGGGAAATCAGAATTTGTGAATTTCACATCTGTCTCTTTCCCTCTGTCTCTCTTTCCCTCTCACTCTTCCCCCCTTTCCTTCTCTCATGTGTACGGGCAAACAGACACACACACACACACACACACACACATACACACACAGAAAACAAAATAAAAATAATCATGGACACAGATTTAAACCTGTGATCTCAAAAATTCTTAGTAGTAATAACCTCTCATTTTAAAAATAAGTATTATACTTTATACTTATAAAGAGCTATAAAACTTAGTACTTTCTAAAATATTAAAAATGGATTGAGGTCCAGAAAGTACAAAATTAAATAACTATAAAAAGTTCTTATTAGCCCTAATGGAAGTGAAATTACTTAAAGGACTTCCTGAAATTATAAGCAGTCCCAACTGACAAATCACCAACTTTCTCCAAAGGAAAATAGAATTCCCAGTAATCTATAGAAAGGAAAAAATGAAAGCCCTTTGGTCAGAGCCCCAATTGTAGCTTAGCTGTGTTTTAAAACACACATGACTGTTACTTACACAGTAAATACAGCAGACGACGTACAATAGGTACAGGCGTGAATATCAAACCGGTGGACTCAGGTTTGCCTTAAACTCTGGCCTTTACTGCTACATAAATTTGAAATAATATGTCTGGAATCTGTTTCAAAATAAGTGTTTTGAGATGGTTCTGTGGGCTTATCTGAAGTGAGACTGCTCATGTTTTCTAAGCCATGTTCTTGATAGGCATATAAGTCTGGTATATGTTAGGTTTTTATATGTGTTTCAATTTTTTGTCTTTCATCCAACAATTCTGTCTATGCAGAGAGATATTCTGAAATGAGAAATGAAAATAAAAGTATTTAATATAAACAAAAGAACTTTTCAAGAATTTTGCTGTAAAGAGAAGTAGAAAAATGAGATGGCTGGGGAAAGAGAATATGGGATAAAAGAATATTTCTTGCAGCCAGTGGAGAGGAATTGAACAACTATTATTGGAGGAGTCTTGTAATTGAAATCTTAGGAAGATCCATTGTGGAAAGGAATGTAGGAAGGAAACAATAAATTTAACTGCAGTACAATAAAGAAGACTGTTCACCAAAAAATTACATGATCAAAATGACAAAACCAATCATGGAAAGATAAGAAACATACACATAAGTGACACAGAATTAACATAAAACCTTATTTTCTAAATTTCCTTCCATATATATAATAAAAAATATAAAAGATCTAGTAGAAAAATAAAGAATAATTTTATAGAAACAAAAAATGCACACTATGTAGGTTACTTTGTCGAGTTTAGATGGTACAGTTTGACAGAATTTCATGATCACTAGGCCCCAGAGAGAGGGACTCCTCTTTCAGTGTGGGTTCTAAATGAATAGATACTGGCATGGCTCATCACAGTGAGCCTGTTCTCATTGTACAAGTGAACATGGAATATGTTTTTGTTGGAAAGTCTGTAAGATTTTTAAACTATTTCTTATTGCAGAAAAAGCTGATCCATCTTGCACTGTTACCGTTTGTAATTAGATGTCCCCCCAAAGCCTCATGCACTCATAGGTGGAATTTTTCAGAACTGGCCGGATACAGGGCATGTATTGCTGGGATTGAGGGTGAGTGATGCTAGACTAATCCACTGGTTTCAGTTAGCATAGTTCTGGTGTGGCTGAACGGATTTACTGAAGACCAAAGCCCCATCCTGGTATGGGTGGCACCACCCCAAGAAGCTTGGAGTTTGGACCAAATCAAAGGGAAAGGTAGGCCCACTGCTTGCTTCTTGCTGTCTTCAGCTTGCCACACATGAAGAAGACAAAAATGTGTCTTCTTCGCCATTATATAATAAAATTTCCACGGTTTCTTCTGCCACTGATTTCTAGTTTTAGTGCACTATGACCTGACTCTATACATGGTATAATTTTGATGCTTTGGTATTTATTTAAGCAAGTTTATGGGTCAGTACATGATTTATTTTGGAGAGACTTCTGTGTGCTCCTGAGAAGAACGTGTATTTTGTTATGGTAGGGTAGAATACTCTATGCTACTTATTTACTATTTGTTTCTCTGTTGACTTTTTGTCTAGTTGATCTTTTTTTGTGAAAGTGGGTTACTGAGGTGTCCCACTATGATTGTGTTGTTTATTTGGATTTTCATGTTCAATGGTGTTTGTGACATAGGATCCAATGGCATTTGATGTGTATGTATTCACAACTGTTATCTCTTCCTGTTAAATTGTGCCCGTAACTAATATGTAGTGACCTTCCTCTCCTCTTCTGATCAATTTTATCTTGAAGTCCACTTTGAGAACAAGATTGCTATCCCTGCTTGCTTTTGGAGTCCCAATGCATGGAATATTGTTTTGTAGCTTTTAATTTTAATTTTATGAATTTATCTTTGCATTGGATGTATCTCTTAATTGTAGCAAACTGTCAAATTTTGGTTTTTGAAACAATTTGTCATTTTGTGTCTTCCAATTAGTGATTTGGGTCCATTCATGTTGAGTTGTTACTGAAAGATATTGAAATAGAGAAAATATCAATAAGTGGAAAAGAAGACTGGACTATGGAATTATTTTTATAGTTGAGGTAAAGGGCTAGTGTTGAGGGGGTTGAGAGAATACTTGTAGAGGCAGGAGGAGGTATGCAGAGGGATGGAAGCAGGGGAAGAGGAGGAGGTATGCAGAGGGATGGAAGCAGGGGAAGCTGTAGGAAGTTGTGAGATTGTCAGAAACCCTAAATACCCTAAGGACAATTCTTTTAAGGATTATTCTGTCAAACCCATGAGTGGTACTATTTAAATTAAAGCACTTGCTAATTTTTACTATCTTGTGCACATACACAGGCACCTGAGATATAGATAGATAGACAGATAGATAGATAGATAGATAGATAGATAGATAGATGAATAGAAGGAAGACAGGAGAAAAGAAAATAAGAAAGAAAAAAAACAGAAGAAAGTAAAAAAGAAAAATGAGAGAAGACAAAAGAAAGATCAAGGCAAAAGAATAAAAGCTTTAAAAGTAAAATTTAAAACATAGCATTAATAAAGAAGAAGGAAGTAAAAGGAAACCCAGAACAAACAAGCAAGGAATCGAACAAAAGCCTTCACATAGTTGCTGCAGCATCAACCCAGAGCATCTACACAGCTCTCCTTCTCACAGGTCTCACAGTCTGGCTGTCAGCAGTCAAGCTGGCCCAAACCCCACTCCCTGACAGGCTGCTCTGTTGCTTGTGTAGAAATGATGAGGGTTGCTGATCTCTCTGGACTCACCTCCTGTCTGCAAATCATGCCGAAGGCATGGTCAGCTACAGGCCTCTGCCAGTGTTCCAAAATCTGACTGCCCCAATTGATTTAGGAAGAAGTGGATGTGGTATAATTTGACCAACACACTGTCCTCTATCTATTGCTGCCATGGAGCAGCCACTCGCACTCCTCTCATTGCTGGCCAAATTCCATGGTCATCTCCACGGTCTCCCTCCATAGGTAACTTTAATATACAATCAGAATATATCACCAGAAGCCCTCTGACCTGGGCACTGCCTGTCCCTCTGCCTGCAGTTCTTTATCTGTCACTATCTCAAGAGCTCAGTTTTCCCACTTGCTCATTGAACTTGCATTGTTTTCATATTGGTGTCTACCTATCTGAGAGCTCACTCCATCGTTTTGGGTTTCATAATCTACTTCAACTTATTTTCTAACACCTTAACAATTCACAAAGGCTATATGGTCCCACTTAGAATTGTTAATCTTGATTCAGTATAACTTCCTGAGTGACAAAAGTAAGCAAATGAGTATCCAAAAGTATCAAAGCTTTTATACCCCACTTGATTTCATTTGAAATTTTGTTTAGGCCTAATTTCAAACACCAGTCCTAAAAAAATATTTTCTGAAACATAGGTCAAAGAAAGGTCTTAGATCTGAAGGATTTTTAACTTCATATTTTCAGATTTCACAAATGAAATGTGAGTATGTTTCAAAGTAACATTATTGTGATCTGAAAAAGATGGCAAACAATGATCAACTTGAGGCCTAAATGTTATTTTAATAAATGTCAGCCTTTACATTCTCTGAAGAAATCATAATTGTACAATAATCGGATTTTGTGAGACAAAGATCATACAACTGTATTCATCATTCAACTCAATATGAAAGCTCTGTGCTATTACCCAAAAGTTTACAACTTCGTCTTCAATCAATTCATTATTATTCCCATAGGAAAATATGCCTGCCCTATTACTTATTAAATAAAAATGTATTATTTTATTTATCCAATATATTATCAAAGTGATCTTTGAAATTTGTATAATAAGAAGAACAACAAAGAAATATTGATAGTAATTTATAATCATTTTGTGATTTGGCATTGATTTGCAAAATGCTCTCTAGAGGAGAATGGCACTGGATGAACATTAACTTTCAGGCAGTTACTCATTAATGAAGCAAAACCACACAGATGAAGTGCACAACAGTAATCGAAGTACATTTTAGAATATTAGTGGATAATAAATGCACTAACTTGCAGAATAAATACAATCAATTTTAACAGAAATTGCCACCTAATTTGCACAATAGTTACTTTTTGGTTATTTATGCAAGGATAAGTCTAAGGTATGATGCAAAAACCATCGAAATATTCACATTCTAGTATTCTTTGACCTAATTTGAATTGAAAATCCAATATATTATTTAAGGGAGTAATTTAATTTATTTATTGTTGGATGATATATATTTCTACTTGAGTGTTTTATAACCTTATATATGGCATAAAGATCTTCATGTGGTATAGCAAGTATAAGACTATTAGCTCTATAACTTCCTGAAAACTAAATTATCTAAACTTCCAATAATTAGCACATAAAAATTTTAAGGTAATACTAAAGAATACAAGATGTGTCAAATTTGATGGACATTAAAAGAAAAGATGGCGTTTCTTCTAAAACTAACTGACAATAGAATTATCTGTCTCCAGATCTTTTTCTAAAGATTTCCAGTTGGATAAACACAATTGTTACTAGATTTAACAAAAAATCTCCATGATACTATTGTTAATGAAAATAACCATATGATGTTACATTTTTCAATATCCCAGTGAGTTTTAATTAACTGCTTCACAGTTATGTTGAAGATAAAAAGAAAAAGTTTGTAGGTTAGAATGTGAGCTCCTTCAAGATTGTTGTTATTTTTTTGTTGGGATAGCAGACTATCAGTAGTATGTTTCAAAATTTAAATTATAACATGCTCCTAAATTATCTAAAATTTGAGTATAATTTTTCCTCCCTTGGAAAACTGATCTATTGTACTTACTTAACAGTTGTCTTAGTTACTTTCTCCTCAGTCAGATGCAATCCCTGACACTCACAACTCTAAGAAGGTCAGGTTTATTTTCACTCAAAGTTTGTAGAGGTCTCATTCTATAGTCAGCTGGCTCCAAGGCATGGTAGTGGGGCCTCAAAGAGGAAAAGCAGCTCATGATATGGCAGCAGGAGCAGCCTGGAAGGGAGCTGTCCAAAAACCTCCAATAGTAACTAAGCCACAGCCTGAGTGTTTGGCTGCCTTGAAATTTTTTCTACCAGATTAATTAGTCCACCACTACTCTTAGTCTCAGTATTCCACAAAGTCTCAGAATATGAGCAAAATATAGACAAATGTTCTGCCACAGCATAACACACATGATTTGGAGTCCCATAACACACAATGGAGTCCTTATTTTCAACTGAAACTTCCTGAGCCTTTTTAAAAAGCCTTTTCCATCTCCTGTTTTTAAAAAGTCAGTATTATGGTCTTCTGAGATCTGACAAGTATCTCCCATTTAATTGTGGCTTATAGCATTCTAGGGATGCTCCTCGACCTTATATCTCCAAACCTTTCCAAACTTTTCCTATGAAGCAGTTCCAAAGAATTCTAAACCACTTGGCCAGGTATCACCATAGCAATGATCTCCAATTTTCTGGTACCAAAATCTGAATTGGCATTTACTAGAGGAACAAATATAGTATATCTCTCTCTCTCTCTCTCTCTCACACACACACACACATAGATATATAAAGGATTTGCAAGGTATATTTACAATGGCTGCCCAGAGAGTAAGAAGAATGCAAAAGAATGTGTGTTGAAGAGCCAGAATATACAGTCAAAATCAAAGGACTAGAGCTCCTCTAAAGAAGCAAAAGGAGAGTCTTCTTCTCCTTCCCTTTTTATTCCATCCAGACTACAAGCCTATTGGTTGGTGTCACCTACATGCAGAGTGGGTGGATCTTCCTTCTTCAGTAAGTCAGTCATTTAGGTAGGTAGGTAGACAGACAAGCAGAGAGATAAAGGTATGGATAGGAGTATTATCTAGAAGTATATTCCAAAAATTGCTATGATCCTTATGCTATTAATATACAATATGTACATTAAAGCAATGGAGAGTATAGTTTAAAATAGCAATTACAATGGATTTAAAATAAAGGTTTTAAAACAGAGTGGAAATTTGTTTCACTTCAACAAACATTAGCTAATTGTCTCCAGCCATCAGAAATGCAAATTTTTTTACCTGAAATAACTTTCACTGGGAGTCCAGAGGAAGATTCACATGGAGGCACCCAAAGAGAAATAGAAAAAAACTTCAAAGGCAATGATACTTTACATAGGGACTTGAGATTTAAAAGATAAGTTAGAATTTGCATGAAATAGAAAGAATGGAAAAACTAAGTAGAAAAAAAGCACAAAAGCAAGAAAAAACATCATCAGTGCGAAGAATTCCAAGTAGTTTTCTTGTAATGGACCATGAGATTGTAATGAAAGTTTAAGTTCAAGGTCATAGTGTGCCTCTGATATGATGTGGAATGATTTGGATTTAAATATGTAGATAGTGGGGAGTTCTAAGAGATTATATTTAAAAGAAACTTCTTTGAGAGAGCTACTATTGGGTAGAATGCAGAGATTAGATTGAAGAGGAAGGAAATTTGTTGAAGGTAGAGATATAATCATGTCCTAAAATAATCTATATGAGATACAGCAAAAGTTTGACCTAGAACAGTATCAGGAGAAATGGAAAGATATAATATATATAGAGAGAGATATAGATAGATAGATAGATAGATAGATAGATAGATAGATAGATAGATAGATTTTTTTTCATATATTATAGAAATCCTAGCTAGAAGAATTAGTGTTTGATGAAGGGGAAGTGATGAAACAGTAGTCTATTCTGATTCTCCAACTGGGATGTATTCATGAACTAATAGGGAATACAAACAAAGTATCTGTGTCTACAAAAAAGGAAGAAAACATTCTGAAAATTTCCAATGAGGATATTACAAAATAAAATCTTAAACAATATAACTTACAACATTGAAAAATATTTTCTTTGAGGAAATCTTTAAGAAATATCCAATTATAAATGCTATACACATCATATTATTTGAATTTTGAAAGTAAAATTGCCTAAAATTCTGCAAGTAAAAATATTTTTAAAGTATCTTGTTAAATAAAACCGAAATCATAATATAAGCTCATAAGCAGAAATGAGACATAGACGGTGGGTGGGAAACAAATGAGCAAAGAAAATTCTATGAATTTGACCAAATTTGATAGAAAACCTTAGTATGCAAGATCTGGTCATGTACCAGGAAGCAATATGAATTTATACGGAAACACAAACTTAGACCCAATAGGGATATTAGAAGGCACACATGAAAATAGCAAGAAACACATTAAAACAGAATTTTAATATACCATGTCACAGTTTTTCTTACTTCTAAGGTGGCTTCAACAAAGCTAATCTTTGAAATAAAAAATGGGTAAATTAGCTACCATCTTCTTTAGTGAAGCTCTGTGTCCTTTCTAATGTTTTTCTTGGTTGTTTTTTTTTTTATTATTTTCTTCAATTGTTTGATCAGTCTTGCATTCCTACATCTGGTAACCTGAGTAACTTCACTGAAGATAACAATATGTGATATAACAACTGCTGTTAATTCCTATCATTTTGTTTTGAAACCCTATATCATTTTTATTTTTTCCTTTGTTTTTGTCTATGTTGTTCTTTTTAAATTCTCTTTAAAATGAAAAAATGGGCAAATTAGGAAGTTTTCTTCAAGTGAAAGAATGGATGGAAGTTGTTTTCACTAAGATAAAAGGAAAAATACAGAAAGCTCTGGCAAATACAGTGCTGATAATGAGGTACAATTTATGAAGGTGAAGAGTGATATATTTTTTTAAATTGCTAAAATATACTATAGTCTATACACTTGTCTGTTAGATCTGCCTTCTGCCTCCCATTGAGAGAAAAAAAGAAGTAATGGTCTCTGCGAGTACCACCTGCTATAGAAACTGAGCACTGCAGCCTGACAAAGTGGTTACTCCTTTCAGAGATTCATTCACATCAACAGCCTCAAATTTCACGCTCTGTGTTGCACAGCAAGGAACTTCATTAGCGCCATTCAAACTCTGAACTTCCTCCGTTCAAGGAGAATAGATATGGATAACAGTACTTACGCATAAATGAACATCCTTCCTGTGAAAAGGAACTTCCCACAGGTCTCCAAAGAACTTTACGGCTAACGGAGACTAAGGAGTCGTCTAGCCCCTTATTCTCATTGTTAAGTATGTTGGATGTTCTTCAGATAGCAAAGATCAGTACATAAAGCAAAATTGCAGACACGCATCTTCATTTCTCAACCAACAGTTTGATTTATTGACTATGCAGCTTTCATAAAATTTTAAATTTTTAAGCAAATATTTCAGACCAAACAACTATTACATAGAATTAAGAGAAATCTAAAATATAAGACTAATCTAATAAAGATAAACATTATACTGATTTAACTAGAGATAGCTTGTAAAGATATAGATGTCCATATTCGGAGTAAAATATAGCTTTCTTTTTATAATTCTTTGTCCTTTCTCTGTTTTCATATGCTGAAGTCCTAACATTATAATAATGAAAGCTTTTTTCTTTGCATTACATTTTATTAATAGAAATAAAATTTCAAACACAAGTGATTTGACTAAACCCTACTCAGGCTTCCCTTAACTCTTCAACTAGGCTCTGAGCTTTGTGCTATCATATTTGTCCCTACCCTCTCCAAATCTAGCAAAAATCCCATGAAGTCAGCTTAGTAGTGAGAATTAGCCATAGTATATGTCTGATCACCCTCACTATCTAATCAATTTCCTCATCCTACACTACCCAGGTGATGTCAGCCAAGCCTGCCTCAAGCAAGAATCCCATTGGGCCAGTTTAACCAGAATCCCTCCTTATTCCTGATGTTTCCCCTCGGTAATTTTCTATGCTGTGACCTCTTTCTTATACTCATCTCCTTATCTGTAAATTCCCACTTGTCCTTGATGCATTTAGAGTTGAATCCAATCTTTATCACCATCTCTATCCCACTTCTCAAAAATCTATCATTGGACTCAGTGTTCCTTATACCTATCACAACGATTCTGAATGAAATCTGTCTATTGCTCTTTAAGTCTCACAGAATAATTATTTCATCGAGCAGTAATATTTTTGAAATGAATAATATAAAAATTTCCTGCAGTTTATAAAATGTTAAATGTTTCTTCATAAATTTGAATTTCCTCCTTAATGTGGGCATCAAGGAATTTGTATCCTAGAGATATTACGTATATGAATAAGGAACAAAAACATACAATTATATGCAAAATTGGTGGAATTTAGGTATTGTAGCTTTTGTAGGCAATCAGAAATTTAATATAATGTTCATAACAAATGATGCAAGCTTTCCTATGATAATATGTCTCCTGTATCTATCACTTTGGCTGAGGATTAAGATAGAGACATCAGTACATTTCAAAAGATTGCTAACTACACAGATCTGAGAAAGAATAGGAGGGAATACTACTGCTCACGAAGCATACATAGCAAAATTGAGAACCTCCCAAAGCATCTAGCATCACAGGGTCCAAGGGAATTTACTTTGAATTAAAAGTAGATCTGTGATGGAGTTCGTTGGGACAGGATCCATGGAGACAGGGCCCCACCCTGACCCAAGATTTGCCCAGAGAAATTTGATTTGCCAGAGCCAGAACCAGAATCATGATCTCACTTGTTACAAAACCGTAATGATAGAAGAGCAGTAATGGAAGAAATTACAAGCTGACTTTGATCATTAATTAAGAATTTATAAATACTTTCATTTACTTGAAAAACTAGTACTTGTCATTTGTTCATCAGGGAAATCCCTATATATATTCAGCAAAGCAAATTAGACACAAAATATTTCTAATGGGAGAGTATACTTATGCTTTCACTTATATAAAACCACAGTGCAGAAATACTTGTTTCTTTATACAAAGTGATCTGATTTTTTTCCATCTAGAAGTTTGGGCAATCTACATTATTCCAACAAAATGAAGGAAACTATATATGACTATAATCAAGTAAGCATTCTTTTTGATCAACAAGAGTATGGTAGAATCTAATAAATAGTTTTTTACTGTAGCAGTTTATTTTTATTTTCATAAAACTAATGAACATCATTTGCTAACAATAATTTTTAAATAGCGATGAATATAAGTCTTTCCTTTCCAAGAAACAAATAAATAAAATTTTAAACATAAATGAAATAAATGATTTGAGCAAACTCTACTCAGGCTTCTCTCAACTCTTCTCAACTAGGCTCTGAGCTTTGTGCTACCATATTTCTCCTTACCCTCTTCAAATCTAGCAAGAATCCCATGAAGTCAGCTTAGTAATGAAAATTAGCCATACTATATGTATGATCATCCTCAATATCTAATCATTTCCTTATCTGACATATTAATTTAAGAACAGATTGTACTTTCTGATATTTTGCTGTTCTAGAGTTTTTCAAAATAGAAAATTTTATCACAGTGACACTATACTCTATTTTGGATATTCTTATAAAGACTCTAAAGTATATGAGGTAGTTAGTGTTTTTTTAAGAGAAAAAATAATAATACAAAATTTCAGAACAAGATAATAGCAGTTTAACAATGCTTAAGACATTGTGTATTGTTATCTCCAAAGTAGTTGCTCAGATTACAAGATATAGACATGAAAAATTGATCAAACACTATCAGCATACATCTTTCTAAATTATCTTAGCTATCCTGTACACATATTTTTTTTCTCTTTTCCCTTCTCTTCTTTTCTCCTTTCTCCCATCCCAGTTGTTGTTTCCTTTTGAGCAGTTTCTTTCCATTTCACAATACCTATTGTACATTTTGGATCTTATTTAGAGTCTTTCAAATTCTTAAACTAGGGAGATAAAACAATGTTTACACATGCAAGTCTGATTTATTTCACTTATGTATATACTCTCAAGTTGCATGCATTTGCTATAAAAGCCTCAGTTTATCCTTCTTTTTAGCTGAATAGTACTCCATTGTATAAAAATAGCATAACTTTTTTATCCATTTCTTAGTTGATGGAAGTTTGAGTTATTTCCAAAATTTAGCTATGACAAATTGTGCTGCTATAAACATGGGTGTACATATATTACTGTATGTACAGTATGATATTTTTAATTCTTCTGGGAAAATATCCAGAAGGGCAATAGTTGGGTCAAATGGGACCTCTAATCTTAGTTTTCTGAGAAAGCTCCACACTGATTTCCACAGTTGTTGAATCAGTCTACACTCCCATCAGCAGTGGAGAAGGGTTCCTTTTTCCCCTCACAGTCCAACCAGCATTTGTTGTTGGTTGATATCTTGATGATAGCCATTCTTTCTGTGGTGTGATGTAATACCAGTGTTATTTTAATTTGCATTTCTTGAATGACTATGATGTTAAACATTTTTTCATATATTTGTCTGCCATTTGTATTTTTCAAATGGCCATAATACAAATGGCCATTTGTATTATGCCCATTTTTAGATTGGGTCTTTGAATTTAGGGGTTCTGATTTTTTTTTTAACTCTTTATATATTCTACATAGAAGTCCTTTGTCTGACGGACAGTTGGCTAAATATTTTTCCACTCTGTGGGTTGTCTCTTCATGCTTTTGGTGATTTCTTTTCATATGGAAAACTTTTTAATAAGATGAGATCCCAGTTGTTGATTCTTTGAAGTACTTCCCATGCAGTTTGAGTTTTGTTTGTGAGCTCTCTGCCTATCTCTATGTCTTAAAGATTTTTGTGGTATTTCTATGGATTTCGGTGGTATTTCTACCTACTTTCTTTTCTAGCAGATTTAGTGTTTCTGTTTTATAGTTTGGAACTTTGATCCATTTTGACTTTAGTTGAGTGCGTCGTGATAGATATGGTTCTAGATATAGTCTTTGGCATGTGGAAATCCACTTTTTCCAGCACCATTTATTAAAGAGGCTATCTTTCTTCCAGTGAACTTGTTTGGATGTTTTGTCAAAGAAAAGGTGGCTCAGTGTGTTTGTAGTTGTGTCTGCATCTTCTAATATATACCACTGATCCTCAGGTCTGTCTTTTTACAAGTATGATGCTGATTTTATCACAGTACCTTTGTAGTATAATTTTAAGTCAGGGATTGTGATGTCTCCTGCATTGCCTTTATTGCCCAGGATTGCCTTTCTGATTCTAGGTTTCCTGTGTTTCCAAAACAATTTCAGGAATGTTTTCTCTAGATCCTTGAAGTATGCTAATGATGTTTTGATTGGGATTGCATTAAATCTGTACCACAGTTTTGGGAGTATGGTCATTTTCACAATGTTGGTTCTTCTGAACCATAAGCAGAAGATATCTTATCATTTTCTGATAGCCTCTTTGATTTCCTTTTTCAATATATAGATATTTTACTTCCTTTTGTAGACTGATACCTAAGTATTTTCTATTTGGGGATTTTATTGCAAAGGATGTTGTGTCTATAATTTCTTTCTCAGTGAGTTTATTGTTCATGTACAGGAAAGCTATTGATTTTTGAGTGTTGACTTCATATCGTTATGCTACTGAACTTGTTTATAAAATCTAAAGTCTTTTTGGTGGAGTTTTTGGGATCTTCTATGCAGAGTATCATGTCATCTGCAAATAATGATAATTTAACTTCTTCATTTTCTGTCCTTCTTCTTTATATTTCTCTTCTTTGTCTAAGTGCTCTGGCTAATGTTCCCAGAACTACATTGAATTTGAGTACTGATAGTGAACATCTTTGCCTTGTTTCTGATTTTAGAGTGAAAACTTTCAGTATTTGTCTATTTAGTATGAAGTTGGCTGTTGGGTTTGTCATAGATGGCTTTTATGGATTGAGGTAAAGACCATCTACTGCAACTTTCTGTAGGGTTTTTTAACACAAGTGAGTGTTGGACTTTATCAAAAGCTTTTCCTGTATCTATTGAGATGATCATGTGGTTTTTGTCTTTGGCTCTGTTCACATGGTGTATTACGTTTATTGATTTACATAGGTTGAACCATCCCTGCATTCCTGGGATGAATCAAACTTGGTCATGGTGTATGATTTTCTCAATAATTTGAGGCATTCTGTTTGCTAGCATTTTATTGAGGATATTTGCATCTATGTTCATTAGGGAGATTGCTGTACAGTTCTCCTTTTTGGTTGGGTCTTTCTCTGCTTTTGGTATCAGGGTAATACTTGCCTCCAGGGATGAG
>NW_004955457.1:2230755-2291442 GCF_000276665.1 Chinchilla lanigera
TTTGGCTAAGTGACTCAGCATCCTGGGGTGCAAAGGACATGCCCTTCCTGCTCTAGGATGTTGTTCATTGTGTCAATGTGAGAAGTTTAGAAACTTAACTATGTGAGTGCCACCCCTTGGGTGGGGGTAGCCTGTTTACAATGTAAGTGAGTGAAGGAGGCTCCTTGCTGCCATTCCCTCCTTTGCTCTTGTTGCTTTGCTATCTTCTGCCTCGGAGCCAGCCAAGTATGGACTAAAAACTCCACAAACTGTAAGCTAAATAAACCTTTCCTTCCTTCATTTTGGGCATTAGGTATTTTACCTCAGCAATGAGAGAAAAGTAACCAACACAGTACTTAAGCATGTTCAATGGGGTAGTATATGGTCTATTTTAGAGAACATCCCATGTGCATCTCAGAAAAATGTGTATTCTGATGTTGTTGGGTGGAATGCTCTGCAAACATCTACTAAGTCCAATTGTTCACAGGTTTGTTTCAGTTCTGTTATTTCTTTGCTGATTTTTTGTCTAGTTGATCTATCTCTTTGTGACAATAGGGTATTAAGGTCCCCCATTATAATTGTGCTATTGTTTATTTCATTTTTCATATCTATTAATATTTGTCTTATATGGTTGGGTACTCCAATATTTGGTACAAATATATTTATGATCATTATCTGCTCTTCTTGGATGTTTCCCCTCACAATTATGTAGTGACTTTGTCTCCTTTGATCATTCTTGGTTTGAAGTTTACATGTTCTGAAAACAGAATAGCTACTCTTGCTGTTTTCTGGGTTCCTGTTTCATGGATTATTGCTTTATATCCTTTGACTTCAAGTCTATGAATTTATTTTTGAGTTAAATGTGTTTCTTTTATACTGCATTTTGTGGAATCTTGTTTCTTGATCCATTCTGCCAATCTGTTTCTTTTGATTGCTGAACATTTACATTAGTGGTTATAACTGATATTGTCTTATCTGTGTCATGCTATTTTCCAGTTGTTGGTTCCCAGTTTTTTCCCTCTGTTTAATTGCTTGGCCTGCCTGGTTGTTTCTTTCTGTTGTTGTTCTTGGAGTTGTCATCATTTTATCTCTGCCTAAAATATCTTTCAATACTCTTGGTAGGATTGATTTGGTGGTCATGAATTTTGTCAGTTATTCTTTATCATGAAAGAAAGTATCTTATTTCACTATTAATTATGAAAGATAGCTTTGCAGGGTACATCAATCTGGGTTGGAATTTATTTTCTTTCAGGACTTGAAATACTTCATTCCAAGCTCTTCTTGAAGGGTTGTGTTGAGAAAGATTCCATGATTCTAATGGGCTTTCCCTAATAGGTGATATGTTTCTTTTCTCTAACAGCTTTTAATATTCTGTTCTTGTGCCAAATTTCTGGGATCTTGATGAATATACATCTTGTTGTAGACTTATTTTTCGTTATGACTAATTGGAGTTCTGTGTGCCTCACTTAACTGTTTGTCTGATTCTTTTCCCATGCTTGAGAAATGTTCTTGTATTAGTTCTGCAAATAATCTTTTTATGTCATCTATAATGACTCTTGCTTTCTCATGGACATGTCTCACACTTATACTATTTTTCTTTACATCATATTGTAGGTGTTGAATTGTTATCTCCTGGTCCTCTGTTGCTTTCAAGAGATCTTTCCTTTTGTGATCACTAACAGGATCCTGTCTTCAGTTTCATTCAAATGATTTTGCCAGCTTTCAACGGAATTTTTAATTGCCTGGATATCTCTTTGAATCTATGTCATATAGTCTATTTCTTTACTCTATTGGTCATTCAAGGTTTCCATCATTTTCCAATGCTCCTCTATTTTTTATCTATGTCTGCTCTAGATATGCTGAGCAAGTCCTTCATTACAGTTGTCACTTCTTGTTTTACCTGAGAAATTATTTCTGATATGATTTCCTCTTTAGCCCCATGGGTTTGTTTCTTTACTTCAGTTGCCATCATTTCAGAGATTTCAGGTGTTTCTCTTCCATTTTCTTCTGTGTTGATGTCCCCTGGACTTGTTATGGATGGGTTGGAGGTCTGAGATTGCATTTTGCTTCTCCATTTGTTATTTTCTATTTCAAGAAATGTTTTGTTTTCTGTGTTGATCCTTGTGAGCTTTTGTAGAAAGTAGCTATGTCACTAGTATCAAGGCCTCTCTAAGCAAAGTTTTCTTCAGGGATGTCTTCTGTTTGTAGGAGGTTCTTTGTTTGTTTCTGTCTCAAGATCCTACCTACCTAACATTTGGATGTTGGTATCTATTTCACTTAGTCCCCAGTCTTTTGGATGTTGGGCTGTGGTGAGGTTATTACCCCAGAGCTTCTCAGTATTGTTACAAAAGGGAAACATCCCATTACAACGGATATGACATCTGAGCTAAAGTAGTATTATTAGCAATAACAATAGCATCAAGCACAGTTCAGAAACTGACAAACTATGTAAGTATTAATTTTGTACTTTAAACCATAGGAGCAAAATCTATAGTTCTATAACAGAACCGATTATAAACTTGGAGCTGGTACACAAAGTGTTTCCCCTTGGTAGAGTAGTTTTACCCTCTGGTGAGGGGATTTACAAGGATAGTATATAAAATAAATATAATTGGAAAGGAAATAGAAGCAAGGCTGGCAGACAAGGGTTGATCATGAAAGCTTTGGGAAAGTAGAGAAGGTGTAAAAAAAAAAGAAAAAAGGAGTAATCAAGGGATTATCTGAACTTGGTCTCTGGTTTTGGGGCATGAGATTATTTTTCTGTGGTGATGTTCTCCCCAGCTGTTTAGAAGAGACAGAAAAAAAGAAACAAAAATAAGAGAAAAGAAAAGAAAGTAAGATAAAAACAAAATAAATAATTAACAAATTATGTTGGTTCACCTAATTTACCACCTGTTGGCTCATATTTTGTAAGTGTGGATCCTTGGTTTGCCTCTATCTGTCCTGACCATTCTTAGATAGGCTCTCTTCATTTGGTGACTAATGGCTGTGGCATCTATATCTTTTTTATGTCATAATTAAGTGATTTAGCACCAATAGTATTTGAGAAATTGTAATTGCCCCCAACATCTGCTTCTAAAGCAGGTATATGCCACAAGCCCATAGTGAAAGTAATGAAAAGAAGAATGAATGTGAGAGGGTAAAATGCCTTTAAAAAACTGGTAGTTTTTAAGGGATTAATTTATATGTATTATATTTTCCAAATAAAAATATCAATATAAATAATTTAA
Organism: Chinchilla lanigera; assembly: GCF_000276665.1. Taxonomy (NCBI): domain Eukaryota; kingdom Metazoa; phylum Chordata; class Mammalia; order Rodentia; family Chinchillidae; genus Chinchilla; species Chinchilla lanigera. Next base: position 2,233,965 of record NW_004955457.1, read on the forward strand.
TGAGTTATGTTTTAGAGTTATTTATACTGGACAAATGTCTGAAAATTGCTTATATTCTTTTTACTTTTTTATCTTTGCCTGTTACTAATCTATTTGCTAAAGCCTAAGTTCTCTAGGAAAAAATAAAACTATTTTGTTTGTACATTTCTATTGGAATTCATATATGCTACAGCCATAGAGCACTGACATTTATCAAGGTTTACTTTAAATTGGAAAAATACCTTATCATTTTTAATAAAGGGCATTATGGACAGGCTAACATTTATAATGCTAATTGAAAAAACATTCACTTGTATGTGTTGTATTACTTTTGCAAAAAACAAATTGTACCAGTGAAGGTTACTGATTCAAACATTGGTGAACTATATATAGTACCTACCATGATTCTAGTCAAGCAGATTTCCTTTGACATTCATCTTTTTGATCTGAAAATGTAAGGGCATTCAGGGATGGAGGTGTATCTCGGTTGCAGAGCACAAGCACAGCCAAAGCATGCATAAGGCATTGGGTTCAATCCCCAGCACCAACAAATAATAATAATAATAATAATAATAATAATAATAACAATAACAATAAAGTAGAAAGTATTATACCTTGGGTTGCAGAAGATTTTCTCACTTGAAAAAACCCTGAGATAAACACTAGTGTTAGTTTTAATCAAAATTTAGATTAAATGTTACATTTCATTCTATATGTCAACAATGTTTTTTGAAAAAAGATCACTTTGAGATCAAGCACTAAACTAGTAAGAAAAATATATTTAACAGAGTAAGTGACTCAATGTGAATTTATCTTACTGTAATCCAGGGTCCTCTTGAGTTACTCTGACCTTTCCATTCACGTTAACCCTTAAAGATAGGTTTATTTAAGAGAGAATTTTACTTTTAATCATGCACTGGCTGCAATGATCTGAATGTTTGTGCAACCCCTCCATTGTTATAAAGTGACAAAGCACTTGGATAAATTGTGTTTGTTTTGTGATACTTTGAGGAAGGTAGAACTTGTTCATGCTGGAATAGAATATTTGGCTAGGGAAATTTTAGCAAAATGTTGAAGATGATGTTTTGCTTCTCTTGATTGCTTATAGTAAAATCAAGATAAGAAAAATTATTTAAACTTGAAATTTTTAATCAGAAGGGAAACAGAACTTTAAAATTGGGAAATTCTCTGCCTATACATGTTCAAAGAAATGAGAAAGAATATCCAGGAGACAATACAAAGGATATGGCCAAATGATCTTATTTTAGACTAGTTAGCTAGGGTGGTACAGAAGTGAGATGCTATCCATCAAGACAATGGAAGAATGAACAATGACACATTCCTGAGATCACTAGATTGTGTACAAGCTAGGCAGTATGGGCCCTTGCTAATGATGATATAAAAATTGAAAGTAAAGCCCACATTTACAGAAGAAAAGGTTTAATTGAAAGTAAGAGAAAGTAAGGGCAGTAGAGCCCTGACCTTTGCCAAGCAATCCATTAACAAGGAAAATAACAATAAATGGAGCAAGTATTTCAGCTTGAGCAGCTTGAGGGGTAACACACTGATGTAGTGATTCAGAGAGGTCTACTTACAAAAATGGGAGGCTAGATTATAAAGTTTAGCTAAGGTGGATCAATTATTATGTCAGTCCTCGTTTCATAGCTCAGGATGAATCTTCCTGACTTGAGGGGTAATTTCATTCCTAGGGGAGGTGTCCTCATGGCTTAAAGTACAATACCAGGGAAGTGAGACTGCTGGAATCCAAGATGATCATAGATTCAGGGCAGTGAAGATTCTGAGCATAGCTGAATGTTTCTGCACATCTCTTACTCTGTGTCCATCTTGGAGGGCAAAGCCATAGATAATGTAAATTTAGGACTGATAAACCTTGTTCTGCTAACTTTTAGACAAATACTCCCAAAAGCAACTAAAACACCTATGTGTACAGCTGAGAAGCTGACCCAGAAACATACAAAATAGAGGTCAAGCTATAGTCTATTTGTAATTACTTGTTTGACATATCATGGACGCACATGAACAGTGACAATTTTTAGCAAAATACACTTTCAAGTCCTATCTCAGAAGAAAATACAAATCATGGTTTTAATTAGTAACATGGTTTCAAGACTTTGTCCTCTATCCTGATGGTGGTTTCTATGTAATGACTATGTTAAGATGGCTGCCCTCTCATCTCAGCTCAGAGTGTAAGTATTTTTACGGAATAATAATTTTAGACGAGAGCATTCTGCAGCTCACTATCACCTCATATCATAGGTTCTGACTCTACATTCATGCCCTTTAGTCAACCCATACAGGGCTATAGCTGGCCCCCGTGTGGCTCACACTACAGTGAGCAAAGCTATGAGGACCTGGTTACTTTGTGTTATTTTCAAGGATACTCTGGAGAGTTACAGAGCTAAAGTAAGAACCTGCTTCATGGTTACAGCCATCATAGGGAGCTTTGACTAGGGCAATGCCCAGTGGAACCAGGGGGGCAGGGCCATCCTTGACATGTCATTATAGCAGAGCCAACAGTGCAAGAGGCCAGCCTGATGAATCACAGGCATAAGACCAGATGAGGTGAGGCGACACAAAAACCACCCTAGCACTAGAGCTTAGTCAAATTGCCACCAAAGATGGTTCCAAAGGCCTAGGATGGAGTCTTCATGTAATGGCCCTAATGGGCACAGCCTCAAGTGAAAGAAGATCTTTCTCGAGCTTTAGGGTTTTACATTTACTTGATATATATTACTCCTTTTTTCTTTCCTAGTTCAGCCTCTTGGCAGGACTTTCTGTTCTGTGCTAAGTTCTCCATTATATTTTGAAAGCACGTTGCATGCCTGATTTGACAGGTGCACAACTGAGGGGCAACTTACCTTTGAATGAGTCATGCCTTGGGTTGCATCTGTAGTGGTTTAGATGATATTGAGATGACACACTGGGTTTATACTTTAAAGCTGATGATGGAATTAATTAAAACTTTTGGGTTTGGGGAAGGAAATGAATGCATTTTGTATGTGAGGAAGTCATGAATTTGGGGAACAAGGATAGAGTGCTACAGTCTGAGTGTTTTTATCTCTCTAAACTCATATGTTGAAATATCACCCCCGTGGTGATGGTATTAGGATGTGGGTCCTCTCGAGGTGATCAGGTCATGAGGATAGCAGCTCAGGAATAGATTTAGCACCCTGATCAAAGGGCCCCAGAGAGCTGCTTCCTTCCACTTTGCAAAAGGTGCTGTGTGTAAACCAGGAAATGGGCTCTTTCTGGACACTGAATCTGTCCACATTTTTATCACAGACTGCCAATAGCTGCCTTCACAGCTCTAAGAAGTACATTTCCAGCTATAATCTACCTACTTTATGGTATTTTGCTATAACAGCCTGAGTGATCTGAGACACTGACACCTCACAGAAACTAGTTAATTTCTAAAGATTTTAAATCTCCAATTTTCCTCTAAAAAACATTTTTAGAATAAGATTTGAAATAATTTCTTGATTGTTATAGTTAAACATTTGAGTTGCATATACTATTTGTTTCTTATGTAATCCTTAATAATAGAAATCTGAATATATGGTAACCATCAGTATATTCATCACTGTATACATCACAGTGTGTTACAGGATGATTAGATTAAATGCTTTCCTTGCTAAAAGAAGGGAGGAGAGCTGATAAATGTCTCAAAAGCAGTTGCTTGTAATCTTGTTGGTTCTGTTTCCTTGTTGTAAACACAAGTCATAATTCAAACCAGTGCTGACAATTCTGTCACTTCCAAAAATGATTTGTTAAGGTTAATTCATGCAAATACAAATGTTTACAAATTAATTTATTGATTTGACAGAGCTTGCATTTTACCTCTCCAGAGAACAGAAACTTTGCTATATTTTAGAGTGAATGAAATCGCTCTAAAACAAAACAAAACTTGCCATGTTCAAAAGGATGAAATTAGTATGTTTAGCATTAGAAAGACGATCATCTTTGGTTGCTTTTAAACAGTCTTTATGTTTCAAAAAAAAATCTTTTATCATTAACATATAAATGTCAGGAAATTTTATTTGAATGATTCTTAAAGTCTATTATTTTTACATATTTTTATTTTTAAAAGTACATGTTTGCAGTGCATCATGGTTACATTCTTTGTAGCTATTATTAATCAGTTAATATGGTTTCAAAAAAAAAAGCAGACCACCTTTATCCATGCTTCCTCCCACACATTATTGGTATGCTAGTTAACCTTGTTATACTGTACTATCTTATGATAAATCCTTAAAGTGACAGACATATCGTTGACCAGTACTAATGAATGAGTTGTTGAAATGACCAAGTTCTGGGGCTGGGGATTTAGCTCAGTGGCAAAAGCGCCTGCCTGGCACGCGCAAGGTCGTGAATTCGGTTCCCGGTACCGGAGAAAAATAAAAAAAAAAAAAAAAAAAAAATGACCAAGTTCTCTTCTTATTTTCTAGATTTACATTATCCTTTCCTGAATTCTTCAACGGCTGGTCCTATATTTAACCTATGTTTAATTTCCTTTTCCCTTTCTTTCTCATTTCTTTCTTTCCTTTCTTTCCTGCTTTCTTTCTTTCTTCCTTTTCTTTTTCTTTCTTTCTTTCTTTCTTTTTCTTTCTTTCTTTCTTTCTTTCTTTCCTTCCCTCCTTCCTTCTTCCCTTCCTCCCTTTTTTCCTTCCTTCCTTCCTTCCTTCCTTGCTTCCATTCTTCCTACGTTTTCTTCTCGTTTTTTGGGTATCCAGTTTCTGAGACTTTCTTGGATAGAAAATACTACAGCTGGACCAATAATGAGCACAAAATTCTATGATTTCTTATTTCACATAACTATGATGTATCCTTTTTACACTATATATTAGAATAATTTTCTGGGCAACACTAAACTCAAAATGTAGTTTCCTTTAAAACCTCACCACTGTGTTGCCATTTTTTATTCAAGTCATTGTATTACTTCATTATAGTTGGAAAGCTCCAATGTCGGCAAACCAACTGCATTTCCCAGAACTTGGCTTCCAATGGTGGTCATATAAAAACTCTCATGAAACATCAGCAAAATAAAAACAACCCGAACAGATTTGGCCAAGACCATATTATGAGACCGGACACAGTAGGTTGATTAAAACAGCACAACTTGGCTGTCACTAATGCTTAGCTTCAGAGAAATCATGAACTTATTGAAATTTACATTTTGACAGGTTAGTGTATAATTTTTCATAAAATGTCTGCATGTCAGGTACTTTTTTCTTTAATTGGTAGCATGTTGGGTAAAAAATCTGTACATATTTTTTATAATCTGTTGCTACAGTTTGAAAAATAAAATTATTTTTAACATTTTATCAAACTATCCCATTCTGTTATTTTAAAATATCACAGAAATCAACACAATTTTCTGTTTCACTGCATGATTGAATGATTTCAAAACATTATCAAGATACCATAATGAACATCAAATTTGGATGAAAAAAGCATATAAAAATATTTTATTTTTCTTTTTTTGTAAAAAGAAATATGAAAAATCTTTCAGCACTCAGTTATCAAGACCTCAAATAAGAATGGTATTTTCTCTCAAGTCACCTTAAAAAAATTGCCAATGTACCTGAAAAAGATGCCAATAGAAAGCATTACCTTGCAGGGGAGGGAGAAAATGTAACATGATTTTCTACTTTCACTTATTTCTACAGATGTTAAAAATAGTTATCACAGTGTGGGAAAATGCTTTGTCATAACTGCTGCATCTCCAACATCAGTCACACTACTTACCCAACCACCTCAAAAAATAAAGAAAATACTATATCATGTACTGTTATAGGATCAAGTGTAACTAATTACATATATAAAACCTAGATATAACTGTTCATGTCATCATGTTGACAACACATTAACATGTATTCCATATAGAAAACAACCTGTTTTTTTAAGAAAATATATTATTAGCAAATATATATCTGCAATACAGCACTAAATCTATTTTATATATCAATTTAATACACTTTTGAAGTACATTCCATTTTAAGTTACATACACATTACTCAAATTGGAAGCAAATTAAAAAATACATGAAAACAATGTCTAATTTTCTATAATTATGTAAAATATGAAAAAAACATTTAATAAATCTTAATGTGCCTCCTTTTTTGTGTTATCGCATACCACTGTTTAAGAAATTTAAGTGATGTAACAAGTATAGCACTGATTCCAGAAAATGAATTATTTATATAGTTAGTCACTGGTACTTAAAACAGAGATCTAAATAAAAATGAATATTCTAGACTTTAAGGGTATAGCCCCATGGAGAGCATGTCCTTAACACACAAAAGGCCCTGGTTTCAATCAATAGCATAAAAAAAAAATCACTCTCTCTCTCTCTCACACACACACACACACCTAACAACTTTCTGCTTATTACAGAATACTACATCTTTCTACCAAAATGTGAAGTAGACTGAACCAAAAGAAGGGATGTAGGTTTATATCCCTTACCTTCTGCTGGACAATTTTTCAGTCATTATCAGGAAACTGCTATGATCTAGAACAGCTAAATTTGCTTCAGTACATTGAACAGCATGCCATCCTATGCACACAGTGCCCTTTAGTACATTTGTTTTGCACAGAACACAACTTAACATCAATATCAAAATCTGATTTTTAAGGCTCTCTGCTTTCTATTTCTCCCTTGGTTCTTGCCCTTCCTCCAGTTACTGTAACTTCTGATACAGCACAGCTCAACTGTATCATTTCACAACCTCCAGACCTTGAGTTTCAGTGTTAGCACTGTGTGCTCAAGCACTTTCTAGTAACAGTGTTTTTGTATGAAAAACAGTCCTAGGCCAATTGCTAAAAGTATTGTTTTCCTCTTTGGATCACACTTGGTTGTTATGAACTAATGAATAGACACAAAAGTAGGGCACATTCTCCTAATTCTCCGTGATGCTTAAAGAAATAATCAAGAAATATATAAACTATAAAACTGAAAGGCCCAGAAAAAGTTCTTGATACAAAAGCTATCATACAATGATTCTACACATTCTTGTTCTCTTTACAAGCTGTTCTTGAGTAAAATATGTTTTTATGTTATACTTTAAACCTAATAATATAATTTAGACTAAGATCATTCAAGAGGTTATATTATTCAAAATGGTAAGACTAGAGATGTAACAGTCAGTTCTCATTCTCCCCTGCTCTTCTCATCAACAACTTCATGATCTAATATTAGTGCAAATTATATTGTAGTCATTTATGACATCAAAATAAAGACCATAGTGGTGCTGGTGATATGGACTCTGACTAAATATCAGGAGATGACTGGTGTTTATCTGAATACTGATCAGGTTCAGAACATACTACCTCCTATATAGGGCATCTCATCACTTGAGAAACAGCAGAAGCAGAAAAGTCACTCTCACCTGCCTTTCCCTGTCCTTCTCTCCTAAAGCAAGATTCAAAAACCAGTTCATTTTCTACAGAAACATGGCATAACATCCTCATTCAGAGGTTCCATACGATAACCAAAAGAAAGGAAGGATCTTGCATCTAAAGATTTAGAGAACAAGAGGAGAAACTGGATAAGCCTTGTTGAGTTCCCTCTTTGAATCATCCCTACTATCCACCTCTTCATTAAACCAGGTATAAAACTACCTGGGTTCCTTTATTTCTTTGGGTTTTCATTTCTGATGGGCCCCATATCATGTAACACATTTTAAATTTGTTAGTCTGTTTTGTTACAGGTATATCTTCCATGAACATAAGGATGGTTGTGGAAAAGATACTGCTTTTTGTCCTCACAATATGATTAAATATTTCATGACATAATTCCATGGAAAAACAACAACTAAGGTTTAGTTGCAATTACTGCTGCTAGATTACTTGCCAATCCCACCAATAGCGTGCTATGTTTTCATTCTTGCCAGAATGCACATTATTGCTCTTTATGACTTTTTTCCACTCAGAAGATTGAAAAACTCCATTGTTTTAAATTTTTTCCCTTAGCAATAGTGAAATAGATTAGCTATAGGAAAGTCTATTGACAATGCCTCTATTCTGGGAAAATTCCATTCATATTCTTGCTCAAAAATTGTTCATTAGAGGGGCTGGAGATTTAGCTCAGCGGCAGAAGCACCTGCCTGGCAAGCGCAAGGTCGTGAGTTCGGTTCCCGGTACCGGAGAAAAACCAAAAAAAAAAAACAAACAAACAAACAAACAAAAAAAAATTGTTCATTAGTTTATCATCTTATTATAAGTTTATTTACATGCCAGAGCATTACCCAGCCTATCAATGCTCTGTTGCTTTACCATTTTGAAAATACACTTTTCATAATTAAGTAAGGCTATTTTTCCTTTTTTTTATTTCCCTGTTTTGCTTAATCCTGGCAAGTTTCCTTCTGACTGGTGTTTCTTTTTGTAGTATTTTATATTTAATTGTAAATATGCCACATATTGTTACAACTTAAGACACAGAAACTCAGCTTGATAACTTTTTTAAGAATTATAGATCTTTTTATTTGGTAATCCTCTTTCCTTTAAGTATTGTAACTATCATGATAATATGTGACATGTACTATATTGAACATGTGTTGGCAGGTCTCTGGCAATCTTTTTTCACTCTTGCTATTAAAAGACCCTAAATGTTCTTTAGTAAAACACTCTTTTTATCCATGTACTGTTGTGCTGTCTTCAAGGACCAAGCTGAAACTGAGTAGATTAAGTCAATCATCACTTCTCACTTCTACTTAGAGCCAGTAGATCTCTCATGGCTATCAGGGTGAGGGGTAGCTCATAAGGAGCCTTTAACTTTTCCTATTTGGTGATGTTCAGATATAATATTTAAAACAACTGATGCTGTCTGGCTGTGATAATGGAAACCAGCTGAAGATGACAATAATACCTAGAAGCAGCAAAGCCCAAATATAATTGTTGTGAGATACGAGGTGTGAATCAAGCCCCACCAGAAGTCTCCAAAGGATGATTCCTTCTCGCATTAAGTCATTTTCAGACAGGAGTGCTTCCCTCCTCCTTGACATCATCTAGAGTGATGAAAGGCAGTCGCTAATCATGAGAGTGAATGTATTGGTTACTTTTCTCTTGTTGCTGAGACAAAGTACCCAACACCCAAAATGAAAGAAGGAAAGGTTTATTTGGCTTATAGTTTGTGGAGGTTTTAGTCCATACCTGGTTGGCTCCAAGGCAGAAGACAGCAAAGCAACAAGAGCAAAGGGGGAAATGGCAGCCGAACAGCAAAGCAGCCAGAGCAAAAGGGAGGAGTCACAGCAAGCAGCTTCTTTCCCTGCCTTACATTGTAAACAGGCTACCCCCACCTAAGGGGCCTGTAGCTCTCACATAATCTCCATGCCCTCCTCTTCCACAGGCTCAGGATGTATACAAAGTAAGCACCCTGGCTTCCTGCTGAGTCACTTAGCCAAATCTCTGAACTCCCCAAGTTGACACAGTGCATCAACCATAACAGTGAACTATGGGATGGAGAGGCAATCTCACACTTTAGGATTTAGGAAAGCAGGAAGAAAAGGAAGGTGAGAGTGAGGCCTGTGTCTACTGTTTACCAAATGACAAGATGCCATATGTGGCAGATAGTATGCTTTAAACCTGATCAGTATTCAGGAAAACATCAATAATGTCCTGATATTTATGAAGATCCAACATCACTAGCATGACTCTAATTTTTACTTTGATACATAAATGACTACAATGCCATCTTCATTATTAGATCACAAAGTTGTTAATGAGGACAAAATTATAACTGATTGCATCATCACCAGCTTTATCATTTTTACTAATAAAAGAGACATGGTATTGACAAAGTGTATAAAAAATTGTAGATTTTTAGTAAAATTAATCAAATGTACATGGAGATTAATTATTTACAAATATTAAAGAAGAATAAATTATAAGGGAAATACAAATGACAATTACTCTTTCTTTATGCTAATATCCATATGGGCAGACTATTTTTAATAGAGTTCTAGGTATAGTTTATTTTTCTAGGCCCACATAAAATATTAAGAAGGCCACCTATTGCTGATCGAGTAGAAGTTAACAGGTTTCCTTTTAAAATATTTTTAATGAGGCCAAAATTAAGGCACAGATTAGAAATAACTATTATGAGGGAGGAAAATATCCCTTTCCCAAGATTTTGTAACCCAACAAACACACACCCTGCTCACAAATCCCTGGATAACTGGACTGCTATGGAGAAGGCAGTAAACTACCTCCCAGCACTCTGGGAAGGAGCCTCAACTGCAGTAGGCTGCTCTCACATGAGAGTCCGCAAGCACCAAAGGATTCCTTTCAATAGAGAAATACTGGGAAAAAAAGAATTTGTATACTAAAGCAAATTCAAAAATTGCTGAAATGAAGGAATTTGAGAAGGAAGAAGTACAATGTTAAATTGTCAATGCAAGATATACAAGAAACATACACTGAAGATAGCTAAGATTTTCACAATACAACACTGATAATTTTCTTGTCTTAGAAATATAGTTTGTAAAACTTAGTTACATTGAGCAACATTAAAATTACATTTTGTAATAAAATGTAAAAGAAATCAGTTGTGCAACTTTTGTAATTTTCCCTGAGTTGCATTAATAGATTGGGATGGAACTGTGTTAATCTATAAAAAAATCAATTTTCAAGAAAAAGAAACAAAGTTGATATATATTGCCTTAATGTTTTAAAAATACTAAAATCTTTACAATAGATACAATAACTTTTTCCTTTCTGTCCCTATATTGAGTTAAAACTCACAGAATCTTAGTTCTCTTTACCTCAGGGTCAATCTAATTTCATTAAAGTGGCATTTTCAGCTAAAACAGTGTCGTAATCCCTAGGTTTTATTTGAAGTCACATAAAATAGCTATATACTTATATTGTTCAAGAGATGCTTGCATCACTTCCAAATTTTTAAAATGCAATTATTAAAGTAAAGGAGAAAATATAAGAGAGATACAACACAAGTATTAATACAAAAGTCTGCTTTTTATACACCTGATATAATTCAGTTGCTAAATATAGACAGACTAGCACCTTCTCTTTGTAATTTGACATCAATTTATAACTTTGTTACATTTTAAGCAATGTCATGTCGTGTTCATTTCACAGATACTTGCTATCATGACAAAAACTCAAATCAATGTTGAAATGAGTGATAGTATGTCTTTTCCATGAAGAGAACATGACGTGTGTGAATAACTTTGACATTAAGACATACATATATGAAAATGGCTGATTATGATGGCCATATGTGGGTTATATCTCTGTATTCAGCCTCTTTGCATCATGTATTCTTTGGCTGTTTATTTTTGTTGTTGTTGCTATTGTTTTTGCTTTTTTTTGTTGTTTTGGTACCACGAATCAAACTCGGGACCTTGCGCTTGCCAGGCAGGTGCTTGTCTTTGGCTGTTTAAATTGTATGACTTTCCTCTTTCTTCTGTCAAGCTGTTTGAAGCAGAGGCAGACATTGATTGACTACATAGAGTTCTGTGACTCAGATCATGAAACTCCATAAAAGTTTCAGTTATTTCACCAAAAATCTAGTGAAAGCAAAGGGTCCTTCTTCTGGGAGGTGGCTGGAGCAGAAATACAGAAAAGAGGATATGGCAGAGAGCTGCTGACCCCAGGAGAGTGAGAGGGAAGAAGTCATCATTTCTGTCTCCAGTGGCTTCCAGTGTCTTAGTAACTCTCTCCAGAACACCCAGTTGGTATTCATTTTCACTACACTGTTGCCCTGCTAGATAATTCAATACTTCGAGTAATTTCTGTTTCTTAAAACTCAAAGAGCCTTGAATGAAATGAAGATGATTAAAATATGTGTGGTGTCGTAGTTATTTTTCTCTCATTGCTAAGTCAAAATATCCAACATCCACAAGTTAAGGGAGGAAAGGTTTATTTAGCTGATGGTTTGTAGAGCTATCAGTCTATAGGCAGCTGGCTCCAAGGTAGGGAGCATGACAGAGAGACACTGAAGAGGAGAAATAATTCATGCTAAGCAGAAGACTGCAAAAGCAAGCAAGTGACATAGCAGCTTTTTGTCTGCCCTTTTTATATCCTATCTAGTCCAACTGGCTTACAGTGGATGCCCAAACCAATCAGTGGATAATTTAATAATCACACATACTTAAAACCCAGAATCACACACTCTAGATCCAGCCACCTCTGAAAAAGCTCTACCTATGACTACATGAGGCTTTAGAGGGAACATGTAGACACAAGCCATAATTCTTGGTAAATATTTTCATTACTCAAATCAAATAATACAAGAAGAAAAACACAATCACTGTTACTAGAACTGTCCTAATCTCAGGGCTATATCTTTTGTAAATCTATTACTATGTTAGAAGTCCCAGAGTAGACCAGGGAATAAATAGTTCATGTACATTTGAGCTGAAGTAGACAGTTGAGAGGGATTCATGAGGAGAGAGGAGTGATGGGGGCATTAGGAAACAGACACGGGGCTAAGAAAGCATGCAGGATCAGAAAGTTTCATCTGAGCAAGAGCAGCCTCCAGGTACAAACTGCACGGATCCCACAGGGGACTACTGAGGCATGAGGGAAATAAGCATCTACCACATAAGATCCAACTTGGACTGTAGAATTTAAGGAGAAGAGGGTACAGGAAGTAGAGAATGGTTTTGTTTAGAAAACCATGGGTATACTTCTATGTATCTACACTTATGTTACTATGGAGAATATTTTTTAATTTAAAAATTCCCTTTTGCTTCCATAAAGAAAAATAATCCTGATTCTTTTATAGCATGTATTATGTATTTATAATTAAATAAGAGTAAAAATGAGAAAAATTGAATCTTATAAGGTTTTACAACTAAAAACTGCATTTCCAAATAAAAAGTTAACCAAAAATTAAAATGGAGTATGATAAATACAGGAATCAATTATGTAATCACATAAGTCTCTGCTTAACACCAGAAATTTAACTTTACAATAAAAGAATTATTTGTAAAAAGAAAAAAGAAGAGATTGATAAATAATGAATGAACAGGTACAACTATTTTTGAAAAAGGAGCCTACTTCTATAAGCGTACTCCTTAAACACAATTGTGAAACACCTCAAGAAAACTGACATATCTATCACAGTGCCTAGAAATATGCTGTTTTCCTATAATGTTCATATTAATTATTAAACAACTCATTCAATGAGCAACTGAATAACTAAAAATAGAACAAGGGAAGATATGGGAATCAGACAATCAGAAAATGGCAGGACATTGGTGTGAGCTCGAGACCAGCCTGGGCTAAAAAGTGAGATCAAGGCCAGCCTGAACTGCATAGTGAAACCCTGTCTGAAAAACACACACACACACACACACAAAAAAAAAAAAGATGACAAGACAATTAATACACCAATAATGAGTCTATGTTTTAATAAGCAACATGAGGTTAGAATTACTAAATAAGAAATGCACACATTATAGTATGATAAAAACATATTTTTTAAATTAAAAAATTATTATAGTGAAAGATGCACTAGTAGTAATCCCCCTCAAAATATGTCTCCTCACTTTGACCATACTCTTTCTATCTTCCTCACTACTTTCTGAAGGTGCTCTGAAAGTCCTCTTTTGTGATTCTCTTTGGTTGCGCTTTCAGGGCTGCCTTGATTTCATGAATCTATTCAGAACAATTTCTTTTCCTGGTCCTTTGACTGAGAAGGAGCTAAAGTTAACGGCATCAGATCAACTGAAATAAGATGGATGAGAACATACTGTAATGCTATTTAACAGAAATTGCCCAAACAGTTGATCAATGAGGGGTGATCAGAAAATAAGGTTAATGCTTAAATTAAAAAGCTGTTACAGTAAAAGACACATTGCTATTAACCCTCTTTGAAATCTTCCCCTTTACTTCAAACACACTTATCCCATCATTCTTGGTAATATGTCTTTTACTGAAATGTTTTTAAGAATTTAACCATTCACCATATTTTATGATCTCCCTTGTAAAACCAATATAAACAAACTTCATTTTGAAGATATAATTAGTAATTTGCAATATAAGGCTTAAGAAAATTCAATTAATTGAAATGATAAGAGATCTCTAATGGATAAAAATATTCAAGAAAACCACAAATCTGTAAATACATGGACAAAAATATTCAAGAAAACCACAAATTAAAATTTTTAATCCTTAAATAATTGTTTTAATGTTAAAGATTCAATATAGTTATCCCAAAACAAAATGAAATCCTATAAAAGTATCAAGCATCACTCTGGTCAGTTTTTAAACAACAAAATTCACAGATAATATCTTGCTATTTAAATCAATGCACCCAATTTGAAATGTGCATGAAAATGCTTTCACACAAATTTGTGACAAAATCAAGATAATTCAAAATTCAAAAAAAATCACAGATCATAGACATGTTAGTTACAAAATATCATATACACAAACATTTCCTGAAATAACTGGAGCAGTATGGTACAGGTGGTAGAATATTACAAGTGAATCCTAAACAATTGTAGAGTAGCTGAGTTTTTAGCATTGAAAAATTGTTACTGGTTACCAAAATGCAATTATATTTAGAATGAAAACAACAGAGGTCAAATAGCACATATTACCACCTACAGATTCATGCCAATTTCAGTGAGAGCTATTTTCATCTTCTTTTTAAACAGTAGAACCTCTTAAAGAAGAGAAATGTAAAAATCTATCAGAGCAAAATAAAAATGATTGTTATATATAATTATAGTCAATCAAGGATTAAAAACCAAAATCTTTGTTGATTAGAATCTATGTTGAGTAGGAAAGGGGCTCTAACTTTGTCTCCAGATTTTTTGGTTACTCAATGATATTAATGTTTGCTTTTGATTTTCCTAATCAGCAGATTTCAATAGTACTGGCAATAGCTCAAGAAAAGCCAGAAGGATGAAAATTGTATCATCAATTAATCATATAGGGATTATTTGAAACTGTTTGCGAAGTATGAGAAAAAATTTGATAAGAAAATTAAATGCCAAAATTGAAAGAAGTATTCAGACAATTGAAAAAACTGATTCCAATATTGGGCCTCACAATTTGTTAAGATACAATAGTATAAACTATTAATTACAGAAGTCTAATCTGATAACCAAATCAGGAAAGTCAAGGCAAATATTGTCAAATCCTACTCTAGGAATGGGTAAGTTCTTAAGCTATCTCTGCGTCATTTTCCACTATCATTAGAAAGAACACTTAATATGGTTTGGAATCAGATTGCTATGCAGATGTTACACAAAAATAATTAAAAATTCTAATTGATTTCTGGTGACAGAGGGTATACCAGATGTTACACAGTGATCTTAGGTGCTTGTTCTACTGTCAAAAATTACTGTAAAGGCTATCAATTTACTTATAATTAAAATAAAATAATAGCTATGAAATTTAATAATAGCTACGAAATTTAAATTTTCCACTCAACAGTTGTCTGAATTTATATGTTGAAAACATCCTCTTTCCTCAAAATGTATTTTTTCTTAAGGATTAAAAATAAAATCACTGAAGGGAAAAGAAAAAAAGATACCAAAAGAATAATGTTTTTTCTTCCTGACTCCTCTATCAAAACTAAAACCTCCAATTGCACAAGAAATAACACCAGGAATCAAGGGATGGTATCATATTAAATTAAAGTTTCTGCACAGCAAAGGAAACAACCAACAGAATGAAGAGATAACTTACATAATGAGAAAACGTTCTGCCAGATATTCCTCAGACAGAGGGCTAATATCTCAAATATATTAAAAAGAACTCAAAAAATAAACCCACTAAAATAAGAGTCAATAAAAAAGTGGGGAGCTGAAATGAATAGATGCTTCTCAGAAGTATAAATAGTCAATAAAAAATGAAAAATGTTCATCACTGGCCATTAGAGAAGTGCAAATTAAAACAATGATAAGATTCCATTTTACTCCAGAAAGAATGGTTATCATCAGGAAATCAAATTATAACAAATGCTGGCATGGGTGCAGGAAAAAGGAACACTTCCACATTGTTGAGGGTAAAGTAAACTAGTATAAACAGTCTGAAAATAATTATGGAGATTCATCAAAAAACTAAAAATGAAATTCTATTTCATTTCCAGGCATCTTCTTGAAATAGTTAAAAGATAATGTTACACTGATACATGAATACTCATTTTTACAGCATCAGAATTCAAAATAGCTAAATCTTGGAAGAGGCCTATATGCCCATCCACAGATAAAGAAAATGTAGTATTTAAGCACAGTGAGATACTACTCTTTCATAAAGAATGAACAAATCATTTGTAGGAATATGACTATACCTTGAGACCATAAATCAGACACACAAGCATAAATATTGTATGATTTCTTACATGAGAAACCAAAAATACAAATAAAGAGTAACATAAAGACAGATAATAAGTGGGGAGATCTTTTGCAAATGGGAAGGGGACCAAGAGATGGAGAGAGGGCGAGAGGAGGAGAGGAAAAGGGAATAAACAAAGAATTAAGATATGTCCGTGAATCAACTCCCCACAAGTAAAGTGATCACTATGTACTGCAAACATGTACAACAAAAATTAAAACTAGGAGAAGAAAGAGTAAAAAAAAAAGAAAAGGATCAGGCTAGACTGCTTTGCAGCTTACTGTCCAGTGAGACGACCCATCTCAGTTTTCCCTCTTACAAAGGGAAAGAGGGAAATAAGAATCTTTCCACTAACAGCTACAATGAATGAACTATCTTCACACCTAGGTATACAAAGTTTACTAAGATTCCCCTAGTCCTGTGATGGTGAACCTTTCAGAGATGAGTGCCCAAACTGTAATCCAAAACCCACTTATGTATCACAAAGTGCCAACACTACAATTAAACTTGAATACTGAGGCTTTCGTTCAGAGAAAACAACTCGTACATTAACATCTTTTATCTTAAAAGAGGAGCAACATGTGTGCCATAGGTTTGCCACCACTGTTAGACTCTAGTGCAGGTAGCAGATGAAAGGGGGTACCTACCTGTCCTCAGGTGCAATCCTCTCCCAAGTCTCAAGTCCTCCAGAACACTTTCTACAGCAAGAAACTCAAGTGTGGTAGACAACTAGACAGGCTCTCTGGGTTTTATCTCTAATCATGATCATTTCCTTAATGCTTCTTTCTATCAAACTAGGAATCCCCTGAAAGAGGTGGAAACATCCAGCTTTCTGCTAGCCAGTGTAGGACTCAACATAGTTTTTTTTCCAGTACTGGTGAACACAAAAACTTCTGCATTGAGCTACATTCCCAAATCTTTTAAAAATTTTACTTATTTTCTTTATTTTTTTGAGATAGGGTCTCAATTTTGCTAACTTGCCCAGGCTGGGTTAGAACTTGCAATCCACCAGCTTCAGCCTCCCAGAGTGCTGGGACTACACGCATACATCAGTGGATTAAACAAACTTTTATAAAAGGAATTAACATTAGACAAACCTCAAAAAATGTATAGATATTACCAAACCCTTGTGTTTCAACATTCCTCCAATAAAAATGAAGAGCTGTGAGAACCTGTTTTAAATATCACTCATTTTGATTTCTTTAAAAAGCTACCCAATCATGAAAAAAATAAAAACCTCTTTATATAAAATATTAATTACACAACTTTTCTAAAACATCTGATGCAGAGAGGCCATGACTTCTCAGTTTTAATTCTGGCCCACATTCTTTGCAATTTCAGTGTCGCTGAGGAATTTCTCCAATTACTTAGCTACATAGCTTCTTGGTTTCTTGTTGCTGCTTGATTATATTCTCCTTCCCTCCAGCTACCCATTGATTTTGCCATATTGTTAAATTTACCAGTGCTCACCTTTGTACTGTATAAATGGAAAAACTAGCTTTTCAACAACATCTAGCGGCATACAGTCGTCACAACCTCTAGTTTCAAAGCCATCCCTACTTTCTGAGGCCACTATCTGCTCTGTCAACCCTTACACACTCGATGTGGACCCCTTATCATTGAATGCACTCTCAGTAGAACAGCATTTTCTTTCTCTGCTCTCTATGTCTACCTAAACATCTCCAACAATACTTTACCTTGCTTCCAACCACCGAAATGTTCTCCATAGCTTCTGGTATTCACTTGAGCTACCGACACATTAACTCAAAAACCCTTACCCGATCCGAAACTAGTATGCAGCCCTTCACTAGCACAAAGTCAAACCTAGGCTATTACTGCTTGTTCTTCCTAAGTTAAATCCCTTCAAAGCCTATTCTAAAACTAAGGAGTTTTATCTCTTTGTAGCCCTGTTTCTAATTTTTGATTGCTGAAAATCCTAGTTTGTTCTCAATCTTTCAGCTTCCAGTATCTGCTAAACTACCCAGCCTTTCAATGGCTGCTGTGGAATTGAAACTGATGAAAAAAGTCACTTCAACTGGGAGATTCACCTTTTGCCTTCCCTCCAGATTTTGATTCCTGTGAATTTTGCTACTCGTGTAGCTCTCCTATACCTTCTAACACATATATTGTATTTTGTTCAGGCTTCCAGTTCTCAGTGGAAAAAAATGCTTTAGAAACAAGCAAGTCTTACTGCTGGAAGCATAAATCTATATTACGTTTACATTTACAAATGGACTGTATTTCCCCCTAGAATATAAGCTCCCTGAAGAAAATAACTTTATGTTGCAGTCATTGCTATGTCCTATGCTCTCTGAATAGAGCCTGGAATGTAGTATTTAATATGAACAATATATCATGAAGAATGAAATGAACATGTAACAGAAAAGAGAACTGAAGAACAGAAAAGTAAAATAAGTCAGTAGTCTCAGAACTAGGATAGGGTAGTACAGGGACTAGGTCTAAGTCTAATATTCCTGCCACAAAAGGTAACTGACACATCATGTTTAAACAGCTCTTCAGAAAAACTGTTCCTAAATTTGTTAAGAATAAATTTTAGTGAGCATTAAAAAACAATACATTTTTTATTTTCATATATGAATTTATTTTTGTCATTTTAGTATTATCATCACTAGCGATATAATTAAACCCATAAGCTCAGGGGCTCCACTAGAAGATTGAATCTTGGTTCCATCTGTTACTATTTGTTTCTCCTGGGGAAAGTCTCTTAATTATTTTACATTCAGTTCTTAATATGTAACATGTAGTTAATAGAGTTAACTTTGGATTCTTGTGCATATTAATAAAGTTAATGAAAGTTAAGTACTGTACTCAAAACGGCACCTGACACTTAACATGTCTTCAATAAATGTTAAAAGGTGGTATTTGTTGTATGTCAAAAACTACTTTCTTAATTGTTCACGTGAGGTAAAGGCATATGCCACAAGTTGTCACCACAATAATTTATAATTAATTTAATTTTAAATATTCCACCTATATGTTGTCATTTCATGGCTTTTTATGTCTTAAAAAGTTAATGATATTCTCATTTTTTTTAAAATTTCTGGTTCAAGATGATAATTAGACACATATATATTGACTTTGGCTTCCTCAGCTGATTTTTCACTGAAATAAAAGGAGAATAAACAACTTACATTCATAGAAATGTAGAGAAGGTGAATGGAACAGGAAAGGTAAATTATCCCATGCAGAGATAGTCATAACTCATCAAGCACAAGAAAAGATTTAATGTAGAATGGATGCTATTTTCTTTTCAGTGAAAATGTTCCCTTTCCTCCTATTTCTTTCTAGTTGGCTAATATAGAGAGCAGGAGAAAGTGAAGGTTTGCCAGTCTACATGTTCTTTCACATATATGGCACATGCAATCAGTACAATAATTCACGTGACAGTAGCCTACTGGCAGAAGACACCAAAGCAAGCCACCTATAAGAATCCATTTAGTCCTTCATTAATAAGTACGAATACTCTTAGTCAGAAACAATAAATACTATCTTCACTAATTTTCTCATTGCCAAGGCAAAATACTTGGCACTCAAAGTTAAAGGCAGAAAGGTTTATTTACCTCAGTTTGTAGAGCTTTCAGTTCATAGTTGGCTGGCTCCAAAGCAGGGTGACATGGCGGAGGTATCACAGAGGAAAAATAAGTCAGTGTAGGCAGAAGACAGCAAAGCAGTGAAGTAGTGAGGAAGCAAGCAGCAAGCAAGTGATGATCCTTTTTCTGTCCCTTATATTCCAGCCAGGCTACCTGCCTTTAGGGAGGGTAGCACTCACACCCAGGGTAGGGCACCTTTAATCCTATCCAGAACGAGGCCAAACCAATCAGTAGACTAATTCAGTAATCACACCCTTGTTCCCAGCATCACACAATTCAGAACCACCCACCTGTGGAAAGCCCCACCTATGACTCCATGAGGTTTTGAGGAGACATCTAGGCACAAGCCATAACAACTATCAAAGGAGATAAATGGAACAAAAGCAAAAGAAAATAAAAGGCAATAATTATATATTGCTATATTGGTAATGTGACAAGATACATATTTTTTCTCGTAAAAATAATATTTATAAAGGTGGGTGAAACTTTTTAGAAAAATAAATGTCATTTTGAAAGTATACTGAGGGGCTGGGGATTTAGCTCAGCGGCACAGCACCTGCCTGGCAAGCGCAAGGTCATGAGTTTGAGTTCAGGTACCAGCAAAAAAACCAAAAGGAAAAAAAAAAGTATACTGAAATAAAGCAAATAAGAATATATAAATTCTAAACAAGAGATGATATTTAAGAGAATCACATGTTCGCCTTTCATGTACAGTGATCCTGTAGGCAGCAAAATTTTGCTATAGGTACAGAATTGTGTTTTTAGGTTGAGTGTGGTGCTACACCCCTGTAATCCCACCACTCAGAAGGCTGAGGCAGGAGGATTGCTGCAAGTTTGAGACCAGCCTAGGCTATATAAAGAGTTTAAGGGAAGCCTGAACTATACAGCAAGACCCTGTGTAAAAACAGTACATTTTTATAATATACACATCCAACTTCAATATTAAATCAATAGTAATTAAATAACCATAATATTGCCAATTTGACTTATTTAAATCCATTTTCAGAATGCATAGAGTCAAAAATTAAAAATAATATTAGTTAACACATATTCTAATATGTGAAACTATTAAAGTAGTAACACATCAGACAAAATTTGAGATGGGAAAGTAGACTGGAGAAAAATTAAGGGATGCTAACCTATTCATGATCTATTATGTGAAACTGAAAGAAATTTAAAATAAATGGATACTGAAAGCTGAACTTTCACTAATAAAATTTATAAGGATAATTCATTGATGAAGAAAAATTTTTTTAAAAAGAAACTCCTAAGAAGTAGGAAGTGGAAGGACTACTAAGAAATCTAGTTCTTCCTTTCAATAGTGAAAAAACAATATATTATATCTTAGAAGTAACTGATCAAGAAATACATAAAACACTCAATTATATATCATCAAATGAACTAAAAGTTAACTGGTCAAAGATGGTCAAAAGAAGCTATATCTAAGAAAGGGAACTGAGAATATGGATTAAGAGAGAGCTTTTATTATTCACTTTTCTACTTTAATGATGTTTGAATTATGATTTCCATTTCACATATTAAAATTATGAAATTGTATTTTCTAAAACATGCTTCATTAATATTAGTTTATATCTAATTGGATTCTCATGATCATGCAAGACTTGCTAGAAATGTATATATATTATTTCTTAGGAAGAATAAATTATACACTGTGTGTTTGTTTGTTCAAAGAGTTAAATAGAAACTTTCCAGTCATGACTTTTAGCTTGATTTTTCCTCAACTAAGATACACTATTGTTATCACTCTTCCATCTTCAAAATGCTTCAATATAGTACAGACTATTTTCCTAGAGTCCACATTCTTTTTCTCCTATGAACGATTCTCAAAAGCAAAATTGCAAATACGAGGGTGATAGAATAGGCATGATATAATTTCACTTTTGTCTTTCCCAGGTGAACACATCTCCTTAGCTGTGAGAGAACAGTTAAGGAGAACTGAGGCCTAATTGACCTCTGTGAGCACAAAAGAAAAACAGCAAGTTCTGCTGCTCCGGCCACAGGCAGGGACGATAGCACATTCCAGGTTCTAGAAAAAGTGAACACAGTTGAGATCTGATTGTTTACTTGGGCATATACTAATAGATAATAGGAGGCAGATAAATCTTGTGCTAATCTAACTGCTTGCACATGTGTCCAAGTGAATAAAAGTAAGATGAGCCAGATGCTCAGCACTCTTTGCCCACTAGAGGCAAGAGCACCCTGGCTGCTGGCATGCTAAATTAACTCGGTGTCTGTCTTTCATCCCTGTTCACGCCCAGGTCAGGAAACAAACTAGTAGGACTAGGAACCCCAAGGGAATCAGGGGCTAGGGAAAGTACAGACAGAGACTTGAAAAGCCTGGACCAGGCAAACACCAAACAGAGATCCGGCACAGGAGTAGGGATTCCGACCAGGGAAGGGCCTAAGGAGAAAAACCTGACTGGGGAAAGTTTGAAAGGAAAAGCACCTGACTGGGAAGTTCCACCTGAGCAGAAGGTGGAGTGAGTAAGCGAAGGGGAGCTGCAGAGCAAAAGAAGCATGAGAAAAAGGGCCCAGGGGAATAGGGCAAAAGGAAAGGAAAGGAAAGAGGCTTAGCTACAGTGCGTAAGCAACATATGAGTAACAGTGGTCCACATCCATGAGAGGTAGGTTAGGGAACAGCTAGACTTTTCCTTTGAATCTCACTTGACTTTTACAGTTATTTTTATATATGGAAAATTTGTAGCCAAATAACATAAAGTACAAGAAAATACCTATATGAATTAGAAGCATGTTATCACAATACTATGTTTAAAGCACTGATTGCCACTTTCAAAAGCACTGTTAGAAGTCACCTGTCAAGTGTTCCCTTACTGAAAATGAATTGATTTTGGGTTTTGGAAGTAACAGCAGTATGAATTTATACATTTGTAATTACAAAAACATGACCTCTATGAAAGCTAAATCTAATTCCCTCCTCAAAAAATATCTTTAAATAAAAACAACCAATAAAAATCTTACAAGGTTTTGGGTATTTTTAGACGTGTTACATATCTCTCATTATAAGAGTAATAATAATAATATAGCAAGGAAATCTCTTAAAATATAACTAACATTTAAGTCTAAAATATAATTTATGGTTTACATTAAGTCTTAAGTCAGAAAAACAAATATAAAGTTGTATAATATATGTAAACTGGCATCAGTGAGATTTCTTTCCTCTTGTTTTTCCTTAAAAATGATTGCAATTACCAGCAGTGATTTGATGCACCTGACACTAATTGCATTCTTTCTCTGAAAACCTGCATGACACCATATTCCTTTCACAAGGCTATAAGCTTATATATGTGCTGACCTTATAAGTTGAAAGGAGATAAACAATGTCACTCCATTTGAAAATTGTGTAGATAATTCATAAGCAATTCAGGAAGACAGTTGTTATTTTGTTTTAGAGAAGACAAAGGTAGAAAACTAGGATTCAGGGCAACAGTTGTTATTTTGTTTTATAAGACGCATACAAAACTAGTGTATTACTTGTCTTCTTAGTTTGTTGAAGGAATAAAATTAAGTCTTATTTCTCGAACATTTCATTTAAGAATTTCTATACAACTTGTATAAAATGAATTCTGTACAACTAAAAGAAATTAAGATAGTGTTAAGGAATCACTGTAAGTCTGTTACCTGTAATAATTCTAATTATGTGATTTTTAAATTTGTATCTATTAGAAATGCATCCTAATAGAGGGATTTAACTCTATTTATCAATTCTGAGGGATATGATATGAATTCAGGATGTGCTTTAGAATATCTCAAGAGAGAGAAGGCGAGGTTAAATGGTACAAGACTCATGGCTTTTGAAGATGCATAATGATATATAGTTCATTTTACCATTCTACTTTTCTGAATCTTTGAAATTTCTATAAGAAAACAAATGAACTAAAAAGAAATTCAAAAAAAGGCAAATTAAAACCACAGTTATTGGGGCTGGGGATTTAGCTCAGCGGCAAAGCGCCTGCCTGGCAAGCGCAAGGTCGTGAGTTCGGTTCCCGGTACCGGAGAAAAACAAAAAAAAAAAAAAAAAAAAGAAAAAAAAACCACAGTTATTATACATTCTGAATTTATTTTTCTGATAGAACCACAGTTTATTACTAAATAGTTATAATTTAATTATGGTTAATTAGATTTTTAGTATTATATTAGTTGACCTCATTAAGATACAGTTTTGGGGCTTTGTGGGGGTTGACATGAGGTCCTGCTATGTTTCCCAGGTTGGGCTCGAATTCCTAGATTCAACCAACTATGTTTAAACCTCCCAAGTATCTGGAAATATACACACATACTACTATGATCACTATGACTTTATCCTTTTCTTTTTATAGAATATAGCAGTCTTAAATTCACAACAAAATTGAAGTTTCAGAAGATTCAGACATTTTCATTCCCATAATCCCTAGTCAAAACCAATATGCAGAATGTGTATAAAATGCTTGAAGAATGAATAAAGGTGAGTAAAATATAAATAAAATATGTAGTATATAAATATATATGTTAAATGAAGTCAAGATGCACCATTTTGTTGAGTTTTTAAAAAGAACTTATTTCAAAATATAAAGCCATTATTCCACATTTCACAGGTATTTTAATCCCTCCATTTACTTCCTCTTTGTAAGAAAAGTCTGAATTCTGAATAGTAACATACTTGTAACTATTAAAAATCTTAAAAGAACCCATTAAGATTTCATTAGCATGACATCAAATAAAATCTGTAATTAAATATTTTAGAGAAAAGATCATAAGAAATGTTAAAAGTAGAGAGTTACAGTATAAAAGTTCTTATTTATATAATGGATCTTTTCAGAATAAGGTGCTATAATGCAACAAAAAAGTGAGTCAAGTAACAAATAAAATGAGATAGGATAATTACCCCAAATAGAAATCAAAACCATTCAAGAATATAGCATATGATAAACATGACACTGTAAATGCATGAAGAAAAGGATTATATAGGGCCAGGGGGGCAGGGATGTAGCTCAGCAGCACACCAGCTACCTGACATGTGTAAGGTCCTGAGCTCAATTCATGGTACCAAAAAAAAAAAAAAAAAGATTATATAAATAGTGCTGGGACAACTCAGTGGCACTTGTAAGAAAAGTGGCACTATTCATATTTCACATGATTAACCAGGATAAACCTTATATGTGTGATATATTAAAATGTAAAATGTACAATAATAAAAATATCAGAAGACATTGGAGTGTCCCACCAAAACTTTGAATAGAAAAAGTTTTCACAATTTTAAGCCAAAATTTAAAAGTTAAAGACCACAAGTAAACTCAAAGTCAATGAAAAATATTTACAATTTATACTCCAGGAAAAATAAATTCTTGCATACATAAAGAGGAATGGATAAAGCCAATGAAAAAGAGAAAGTATAAATTCCACAGAAACAGAAGCACAAATTGTGATTTTTAAAAATGATTATGAATCCTACTTATAATTAGAGAAAAAAATTTTAAATCTCCTAAATATTCCATTATTAATCATCTCATTGGTACATGTTCAAACTCATGGACAAGAATTATAAAGAAATTAACTCAATTGTTTGGGGGCAAATACAATGTAATATATATAAGGTGCTACCATTGGAGAAACTCAGCAATAATAGCATTCTTCAAAATTAAAAAGGCCTGGGTTTTACACAGAGTAATTCTACTTCTACATCATTTTCCTATAAATGTATATGTGTAAAACAACATAAGTATATATCATTGATTATAGAATCACATTATTGGTGAAAAATTTATGTTATATATATATATGTATATACAATATTTATGAGACAGATTCAATGAAACTTGGCATCTTATACAATAAGTAGGTAATAACTGAATGAAGAAGTCTATCCTATACCAATATATAAAGATCTACATGACATCAATAATAAAATGTAATATACAGAAAAAATTTAAAACATGCTAAATTTTAGGAACATAAGCATAAGTAAGTTTATGTGTTTAACTTTCTTTCTACATAAATAAAACCTCTGGAGCTCACACAGGATACATTAAATGGCTGCTTCACGATGGAGTATGAGGATGATGATGGAAGCGAACATTTTACTATATACCTAACTTTATATACAGTTTTGAAACCAACTTTATATCCAAGTCAACCTCCATGTTTAAAATAATTATTTTAAAATGTGTTTCTTTTATAGGTCAAATACTGTGATTTAAAGATCAGTTGCATGGTTCTTTAAAAACAGAATTAATACTAGACTAATGTACTTTAGTTTTGGTCTTTTTTTGTTTGTTTGTTTGTTTTTCCGTTACCGGGAATCAAACTCACGACCTTGCACTTGCCAGGCAGGCGCTGTGCCGCTGAGCTAAATCCCCAGATTAACATACTTTAAATGTTTACATTTAGTCATTCTAGAAAAAAAGGACTGTCAGTTGGGAGTTTTTTTAAATGAAATCATGATTAATAATAAAAGACTTCAAATGTTTAAAAGAAAATAAGCTGTGAATTTGGGCAAACCAAATAAAGGTTCACTTTAAAACTAATGCTCAATAAAGTACTTGTATTACTTCTTTTTTAATAAAACAAAGAAAATAGAAACTATAAACTTCCCCAAAAATTACATTTGGTGAAGCCTTCTCTATTTTATCATTTCAGGACTATAAAAATGTAATATTGCTAACATGATATTTTGTCAATGATACTGTCACAGGAAGAAACTATATCAATGATATATTAGGTTATCTTTCAATAATGATTTTTAAAAAGAGCCCTGAGGTTATTACTTAAATAGAAAAAGTAAATGAATTTAGTTTGAGTTCTGAAGGGAGGTCTACAATAAAATACATTATTTTAATCTATGTTCCATAGTGAGATATAATCTATTTCTATTAGCCTCAGGACTCTTTTACATCTCTTTTCCAGCTCCGTAAACAAAGAAATCACTGCATTATACATTTTCTCTATCACAATTAAAATTTCTAAAAGGTATTTAAACTACGAATTTATAAACCTCTACAAGCACGGAAACATGGAAGAGAAATATACTTCTGGTAAGGCAATCATAAGCCTCACTACCACTGAATTATTGTTCATATTTCTAACTTAATTTTTCAGTAATTCATTTGCTTCTTGTTAAGAGAATATTAAAAAGTAATTCCTTCTTTCCTTCTTTTCTCCTTCCCATCATCCCAGTTTTTCCTTCTCTTTGAGCAGTTTCTTTCCCTTTCACTATATCTACTGTACCTTTTGGATCTTATTTACTCTTTCCGATTCTTACACTAGGGAGACAATACAATGTTTACATATGCGTGTATAATTTATTTCACTTATGTTGGACTCCTATCATCTTGTTTAGTCCAATTCTGCATCATTTCTAATGTTTTTTATTATTTTTTATTCTTAAAAAATTATTAAAAAATAAAGAAGAGATGTCCATAAACAACCCACTCAAATATATTACTCTACCTTCTTTCTATCTTCTCCTTTGCCTTATTTTCCTTCATAGCACTTATAACCAACTTCAACGGTCATATAGTTTTTGTTATTATTTCTTATTTACAAGCATGGATTTCCCACTGACTTGCACAATGATAAATGTTTACTGACATTTTGGTTTAGTTAGAGTATTATTCCAGCATATTCATATTTTGATATACATTCAGTCTGAAATTTTATAGAATTGTTTGTATGTGCAAAGACTTACCAGAGCACACAAAGAAATGCATGGTGGAAAATGTGTTCCTGGCTTCTGGCATTAATTCAGCAAAGTAAAAATAACAAGAATAACAAAAAGGAGAATTTTCTCTGGGGGATATCCCAGTAATGAATTAAGCCACTATAAAACACCTAAGTTAACAAATCTATAATCTTTCTTTACAAATTTTCACTGTGTTTTAGATGAATGCATGATGAGTAATTCAATATTAATAATTTTGGATTTTCTCATTACAAAAATATAAAATAAAGGACCTCAACCACCAGAACATTTTTATCAACAGTCAGAAGGTATTTATCATAACTTTGAATGTCTTCTAGAATATGTAAAAGGTAATAAAATATATTTTCCATGCTCTATGTATAATAAAAATTTCTATAATTATATATATGTCTTTGATATGCTTTCCTCTCAAGATTCTCAATGGTGTGATTGACAAGTGAATATGAAATACATCAGTTAGCAGCTGAAGTTTTCAGTTGATAAATAAGGAAACAGAAAACATGCAAAGTAGTATTAAAATCCGAGCAAACCAGTGTTCTATATCTACTTTAACAAATTACTATTATTTTTAAAAAGCTGTGAGCAGTAATACACAGTCTATGCTTCATAAAAAAGTAATTCCAATAGGAAATGTAAGAAACCAGAAACAGTTGGAGAGATGGTAATGACTTAGCAAACCTGTGTACAAAAGGGAATGCTAAAGTGACAGATTCGAGTAAAGGCATAGCACTTGACTATACCTGCTTAACAGCTTCATTGAAGATAGCAATATGTAATATGACAACCATTGTTAATTTCCTATCATCTTTTTTTGAAATTCTGTATTGTTTGTATTGTTTTTGTGTTGTTTTTTGCCTTTGTGGTTGTTATTTTGCTATTGTTTTTTTTTTCTTTAAAATAAAAAAGGTATAAGCCACATTTTATGTGAACTAAATTTTTTTGTTCTACAAAAGGATAAAAGGGAAGGCACAGACTGAGAAAATATTTGCTCTTTTGCAAATATACCTAATAAATCACTATTATCTAAAATATACAAAGTAATTAAAATTCACTGACAAAAATTCACTGATAAAAATAATGTGATTAAAAATACTTAAAAGACTCAACTGATGCATCATGAAAAATGTATACCAATGGCAAGAAGCACATGAAAAAGATGCATTTCACCAGGGAAATGCATCTTACAATCACTGTAAAATACCAAGACAGGGCTGTTAGAATCGCCCATATTAGCCAAAAACAATTGTAAATACCTGTTAAAATGCCTAAAAATAATACGAAATGCAGGCAAGGATATGGAGAAACTTTGAAATTATTTTGGTGTTTCATAGTACTAAATATAACATCACTATGCAGTATCACAATCATATTCCTTGATATATTTACCCAAAGAAACTGAAAACATAAATCCACACAAAAATGTGCACATGAGGTATGCAGATTTTTTTCATAATACCCAAGAGATGGAAGAAATCATACTCTCCAGTAAGTGAATGATAAATGGGCTGCAATATGTCCACATAAATGAATAGTATTCTTCACCATCAAAAATAAATGAGTTATCAATACAGGAAATGATATGGAGAAACCTTACATGCATATTAAAGAAGACAGTCTCAAAAGCTACATGCCACACGATTCCAAAGATATAGTACTGCAAAAAAGGCAAGTCTGGAGCGGCAGTGAAATAGTGTTTGCCCTGGGTTGGAAAGGAGGAGGACTGAACAAGTAATTAGTCAAAAAAAACTGAAGCAATGGAACACTGCAGAGAGCACAGGTAAATTCCACTAGGAAGAGGAATTGCTGTATTAAATCTCAAACAAATTATAATGCACAAACCCAAGTGGCAAACTTATAAAGACAAGAAAGGAAATTATGTAAGGGGAAGTTTGATAGGTTTTCAATAAAAACTAAGTAGCTTCCTACTTCGCCTTATCTGCCCTTCAGTTTTGCTCCTTATTTACATTTTGGCTTTCTCACAGAAGAGGAAAAAAATGCAATATTTAAACTTCTGTGTCTTATTTATTTCACTTAAGATTATGTTCCTGAGAAGCAGAAGGAACTTGTTCAATTGAGAAAAGCAGCAAGGAAGAGAGGAGGAGAAAGGGAAGGTTATTTTTAAAGAATAGAAGGAAAAATATGGAAATGGAACTTTGGTAAGAAGGGAGGGGAGAAAGATTTAAAGGAGGGGAGGAAAATGGGAAAATAATTAAGATATATTATGTACAGGTACAATTTCCCAAGATAAATGTGATCATTATATATATCAAACATGTATGAATAAAAGAGATTAAAAGAACATAAACCACATTTATTCAATGAAGGACAGAATTAAAGTTAGTATAAAAGAGAGAAGTTACTTGCACTGTCTAAAAACTGACAAGGAATCTATTAATATATAAAAATAAATTCAGGATAATAAAAGTGCTGGAAGTTCAGTAGAAAAATAAGTAAGAAATATGCAAAAGCATTTATTAGAAAAAAAAATAAGATGCAGAACCTCACTAATTTCTTAGGGATATTCAGTCTCTCTATTGCTTATTGAGTGACCTTTAGTAGTTTGTGTCCTTCAAGGAATTTATCCATTTCAGGTTAAGTCATTGAGTTTATTGACCTTAACATTGTTCTTAATATTCTTAATTATACTATAAATGTTTGTAAAAATTCTAGCAATAGACCCTCACTTATGCCTGATCAGTCTGGTTAGATATTTATCAAGTTTACTGATCTTTTCAGGGAACCAGCTTGCCATTGCATTATTGTCTCTGTTATTTGTCTCCTCTCTAATTCACTGATTTATTTTATTTTTATTTCTAATGTATTCTGCTAATTTTGGGTTCAATTTGTTCTTCTCTGACATAAATGTTTTCATAATTCAAGTAAAACCAGAAAAGTTACTCCACCAAATAAATGGAAACAAAACAATTTAAGAACTATAATCAGTAACGTAGGTCAACTATCTGAGACATACAAGCTGAATTGCTTTCCTTTTTCATTTGTATTTGTGTAGTTTCAAAGGAAATATGCCTCATATTTAATTAAGAATATTCTTAGTATGTTATTTTTCTTTCTCTACCTCTGGTGTTAACACTTTCATGATTAATGCATCATAATTAGTGATATCACTGAAGAAAATTTATTGAAGAAAATCTATTAATGCAACAACTTATTGGTAACATTTGACTGGCAAACAAAGGAGTAAACAAAAATTTATTAGCAATAGTAACATTGTGTTTCTTATCTTGTTATTTTAAATTTGGACTGGACAGGTTTTTGTACTCCGAATAAACTGGAAAATGGAGCTACTCTTTTTGTATTAATGAAAAAGAAAATGCTAAAGTAAATAAAGCTTTATAAAATAAATATTTGCTCAATTTAATACAAAAAATAACAATAAAAAGGATAATAATAACTGTGTTTTAAAGCAATTAATATGAATTAGTTTAAATTTTAAAGCAATTAATATGAATGAAGTTTAAATTGCACATTATCAAAGATTTTAAAATTTCTTATTTATTCACATGTATCTGAAGTAGTTTCCCATATAAAATATTTGTTATTACATTTTAAAAATTTCAACATGAAAATTTTTAAAAACTACAGCTCAGATTTAATGCTGGATTTGACTAACAAAGTCACAGGCAACATCACCTGGAACCACTAAGGTAGTCTAAAAGTGTCTCCATCCAAATGCCAGTCTATTTATACCTCCACCACCTGTCAAGAAGGGTACAACTTTTGTGGGTATAATTTATAAAAGCAATAACTTCTCAACTGTTGATAAGTCCTTTCTTTAGACAGAAAAACACATTAGTTATTGACCAATTTTTATAAAAGGGGAACAAGGCACTGTTTTTTAGCTGTGTATTAAGAGATCATATTCTTTATTTTTATTGTAATCTGTGAAGAATTCTTCACACTTTTTTCTATGTAGCCCAAAGTTTCAACTTTCATAGCACTTTGAGAATCACATACTATAGCAATTTCCATTTCTTGTAATGGAAGAATCAGGATTATCAATACCACAAATCTTTCAATCAATAGTTCAATTCTCCAGGAAAATTTTTGAATTCTATATTCTTTGCAGATTAGTTTTTACTATGTTCATCTCAAGGTTCACGAACATCCTCTCGGTAAGCTTTCTGAGGGTTCTCCTCTGGAGACTCAGTTTGTTTTCCAAATACAGTCTACAAACAGCCTATTTCTAGTCAGTAGCAGCTTCTCACCACTCAGACCTGCTTCTTCATGGTCCTTTTTTCCGCTTCTACTTTTCACAGTAAACAAAACCACCACACAGGGGCCAGATGTAAAAACGGGAAGTCAGTGGTAAGCCTACTTCGTCTCCACCTGTACAGCTCTGAGCATAAAAAATGAGTTCCGCCTCTCTCCTCTCTTCATTTGGCCTCTTTGTGTCCATACAGTAAGCAGGCCTCACAATCTTCCTGTTCTCATATTTCGTTTATAGGTGGTTGTGAAAAATAAAGGCTGAGACATAATATTACCTTTTTTTAAAAACCAGCATTGGCTACTGTAATTAAAACATGTATTTATACATTAGCATATTTTCCAATTTTCAAATAGTGAAAGGTTATAAATTAAACATTTGAAAAGATAAAGTATTATACTTCAAAATAGGGAAATATTAGAGCTGGGCATAGTAGTGCATGCCTGTAATCCCACCACTCAGGAGGCTGAGGCAGGAAGATTGCTGTGAGTTTGAGGCCAGCCTGAGCTAATAGTGAGGC
The DNA here is from genome assembly GCF_000276665.1 of Chinchilla lanigera. Classification (NCBI taxonomy): domain Eukaryota; kingdom Metazoa; phylum Chordata; class Mammalia; order Rodentia; family Chinchillidae; genus Chinchilla; species Chinchilla lanigera. The sequence goes on from NW_004955457.1 coordinate 2,266,349, forward strand.
ACTGTCTCAAAGCAAAACAAAACAAAAAAATGGAAATATTCCTTTAAATACTAAGGTCTTCTAATTTTCCTGCCTGAGAAACCATTAACAAGACAATTAACTGAAAGGTAAGAAACTTCTGTTAATTAAAGATGAAAAGAAATAATAATGGAAAATGAAATGTAAGAATATACGAAATGCTTATTGACATATATAAAAGTAACTTGTATCAGCCATTTTGAGGAACAATTTACATTTATGACAACAAGTGACAGTTATATGTTTGTCTGTATACATGTTATTTCCAAGATCAAAAAGTCTTTCTGTTTACTTACTTTTTAAATGTAGCTATTTTTAAAGTAAAACTGGAAAAAAAGCAAGTCTTAAATTGCATGTGGACTTATGAATTTAACTCCCTTAATGACCTCGTTTACTTCAGTTTTCAACATTAAAATACCATTATGCTAATAGAAAAACTATTTCACCTCATTTATCTGAATTGTGCTAAGGTGATTATGACACACAAAAGATGTCGTTACATTAAAATAATGGTGCTGAAAGATGAAATTATAAGACTCATGATGCCAAACTTAGTATTTTAACTTCTATCCATAGGCAAATTGTTTAAAATTATAATATCATTAATTTTTTAATATCAGTAACAATCTAAAAATAATTTTCATCAATAGAATACCTTATTTAGTCAAGCTTATAGCAAAATTACTATGCTTAATGGTATGATGTATTAACATGGACAATTACAGTGCTCAATTTTGTTAGGTTAAAACTCAGTGAAGCTCTAAATTATTCTTGATTGCCAGTGCAAAATTATACAACAGTATGGTTCTATGAGGTATAAAGAAACAAATATTTCTACAGTGAAAACTTATTTGGACTTTTTTCTAAATAGCTGCAAATCATTATACAAGTTTTAAAGTGACAAGACTCAAGTATTTTCATGCTTTATGTTAATTCAGTTTTACTTTGAACTTAGGCATATTCAGTTAATACGATTAATTACCTTTTAAATATCATCATGACATGATATAATTCCAGACAAAAGGCATGTTAAAGATTGGAAGAGGGGCATAAGGGTAGTGTCCCACTGTCACAAGAACAACTGTTTCATTCAGTACTCGCCACTGCTACAGAAAGCAACAATTCTAAAGAGATCCTTTTACCACCACTGAAGAGTAGGTTGAAAGGAGTCATTGTTGTAAAGAAGAGTGAGTGGAGGAAGATCTGCCGGCAAGGAGGTGAACTATGCCAGGAAGCAGCTGTCTCGATACATCCAGCAAATATAAATAGCCCGAATATCAGGACAGTAGGCTACTGAACATTATGACACCGATAGGCTCTATTGCTTGATGGAATAGATTATGAAACCAAGAAGGTGAAGAAAAGCATAGTCAACACCTAGATTATAAACAAAGGCAACATGTAGAGTGATACTGATATAAATGTAGCTTTGCTACAGAGGCGTTAAGAAACCAACAAACCCAGTCCCTGGAAAGAGGAGATACACATGCTTGTCTGTACTTGCCTTCCCAGCTCTCTGTTCTCAGAATGCAGTGGCATTGAGCTTACTGCAAGCAGAGCTCTACCACATGCCTGGGAGATTCTTTATGAACCCACCATCCATGACTTTTAAGTAATTTTAATCAGGTCCAAATAAAATTGACACCTGATGGGTCTCTTTAGACTTTCTTTAGAAAGAAAAAAAAGATAATTTCACATAATTCTGCTAACACTTGGTCCAAACTACTATTTCCTCATGCAGATCTGAGAGAACAGCAAAACCTTTTTTAGAAAAATGTGAAGTACAGGAAAGAATATCAAAATTCAGGAGAGAAAAATAGTATAAACAAAATACACTAAACAAATCATAAAGATGTAAACATATATGCACAATTAAATGAATAAGTACAATAAGATTTAAACCCAACATAAAATTTCCTTATAATTTACAAGACTCTTATCTTACTAAATCTTCAATTCACAGCAACCCTAAAGACAGGCTCAATTATCCACATGATATTACATCTAGATAGATGACTGTCGATGCTTATGAAAATTTTGTTCAAGGTCATGAAAGAATGTGATATTTTTGTTAGCCTGCACTTCTAAGAGCAGCGAAGCATTCCTTCTCTTGATACATGATTATAAACTTACACACTCATTCACATATACCTGCATCCAAGAATGTTACAAACTGGCAATTGAGACAATGAGGAAAGGAAAAGAAAGATTACAAGCAATTAGTGCTCTGAATACAGTTAAATAACAGAAAAATAATACATCATTGTATAAAATACATTTAAGATGATTTTTTTCAACACTAGGGATGAAACCCACTGCCTTCACATTGGGCTATATCTCCAACCCTTTTATTTTATTTATTTTTATTTTGAGACAAGATTTCATTAAATCACTAAGTCACTCTGACTAGGCTTGAACTGATCATCCTCCTGCCTCAGCCTCCCAGAGTTGTGGGATTACAGGTGTGAGCCACCACAGCAGAAATTATGGCACTATTTCAGTGTTGAATTATAATCCAGAGAGAATACAGGGTAGTTTGTATGAATATTTTATCTCAGAATCATTCAGAAACTGCATAGATGCAAAGGAAATCAAAGACACAATTGACATTTCTTCTCTCAGATATAGTTTTCATATTAGATGGTGGATTTGTCTACTTTTTATATTTTTCATACTTCTACTTAAACATATTTAAACTTTCAGGTTCTCAAAAAATTAAATGGAATTATAGAATGGTATTAATATTGTGGTATATCAATTCTATGCTCTATTCACTTCTAGACCTCTTGCAGCATGGTTTTCTAATCACTCCGTATGCTGTTTTTCTGATTCTTGGCATGTCTGGTAGTTTTTGTTTAGATGCTGAACACTATGGTTTTACCTTATCTTATTTTAGATATTTTTAAATTTCTATAAATATTCTTGATCTTCTTGTAATACCATAGACCAGGTAGTTTAGCAGAAATCTATTCTCTTGCAATTCTAAAGACTCAAAGCTCAAAATGAAGTGCTAGCAGGGTTTCTCCTGCTAGCTAGTTTCTCCTGAGGCCTCTTTCCTTAGCTTTTAAGTTTGCTGTCTTCTTGTTCTATGTGTGTTTGGGTTCTAATTTCCTTTTAAGAACATCAGCCATGTTGGATCAGGACTACCTACATGAATGTATTTTCCTTTGCTTACCTCTTTAAAGCCTTATCTCCAAATTTAGTTATATTCTAAGGTGCTGGAAACTAGGGCCTCAATATAAGAATTTTGGGGCAACACAATTTAGCGCATAATTGAAGAGTATGTTGATTTTAGACATATATATCCAATGCAACCAATGACCCAGAAAGGAGTGGATATTCTGAAACCCCTGAAAGCTCCATTTTTCCATTTCTATTCTTTTACCTCACCCTTTCATGGAGACAATTGCTCTTCTGATTTTTAATCCTACAGATCATTTACACTTGTTCTTAAACTTCATAGAGGTAGAATCAAACAAATGTTATTTTGTACCTTGCCCCTTTCTAACATTTGTAGGCTGCTTATTTCAATAAGTATGTTATTTTTTATCTATTACTACTACATATTTATAGTACATCCATTGCTTATGGAGAGCTGGTACATATACATAGCACATTTAATTCCTTGTTTCATCCTCTTTCCTTCCCCTCTCACTTTCCTCCAAATCTTTTTTTACACTCATGATAGCGAGTTTGTGTGTCTTACTTCTTTTTTACCCATTCCTCTCCCCTCTCTTCAATCCTTCTTCCCCTCACTTTCAAAAGTTTTATTTCCATTTTTTCCTCTATTCTCTTTTTTCTTTAACTCTTGATTCTCTTCCCATTTGAGAAAGATCTATCTCCCTACCTTCTATTATCTATCTTTTATTTATGTTGTTGTGTGAATCCACAGTTCATTCCTTTAACTGCTGAGTAGTACTTCATTTAGTGAATATACTACAGGTTTTTTGTGGGCTTTTTTTTTTCAGTACTGAGGATTGAACCCAGGGCCTTCACACTAAGCTACATTCCCAACCCTATTTATTTTTCATTTTAGGCAGGGTCTCACTAACTTGCTAAGCTGCCCAAGCTTGACTGGAATTTAGAATCCTCCTGTCTCAGCCTCCCAGAGTGCTGGGCTTATAGCTGTATGCCACCATATCCACATATACAACATATCTTTGTCCATGTTATGTAAATTTAGGATTCAATAATGTATCATTATGAAGAATGGCATAATAAACATTTTGTACAAGTAGGCATATTTTTCCAATTACTTGAGATAAGCCCCCACAAATAAAGTTCCTGAATAATAAAGTAAATGGCTGCTTATTTTCTGAGAAACTGCCAACCAGTTTTCCATACAGGCTATACTACCAAAGACATTTTAATATAAAGCTGCAAATATAAAAGCTGAATGATGCCAAAATTAAATATAAATAATGACTTACATAAATATGATGAAAAGATAATGGCAAAACCTTATGTAATTAGCAGGATTATAAACATTTTTTTCATATTTTCAGTTTTCTAAAAGAAACAAAGATAACATTTATATTAACAGAAAAAAATGATATGGCCTCTCACTAAAAACATAGACAAAATATTACTTTTTAATTTCAAAGGCAAAAATTTTGCATAAATTTTTAAAGTAGACTTTACAGTCAACAACTCACGCACTTGGTTTATCACATACAGATTCTGTGAGTGGATGGCAACTGCTGAAGGGCTTTCCCCGTGGACAGGACAAGGGTTCTGTTGGAGCAAGTGTGGTGCAACCCGAGGACAGCACTCGCAAAGTGCCTGTCAGCGAGGGTAAAGGCTTCTCTCTTTCAGCCTGAAAAGTGTCAGCTCAACCCTAACCACTCAATAAAAGTGAGGTGTGGTACACAGCGCTAAGGCAAATGAGGGAGGAGGTTCGAGCACTCTGCTTAGTCTAGTCTTAAAAACACGTATATATATATATTCCAAAAGGAGATGGTACGTATGCATTACACACACCCATGCCTAAGATTCTATGTACATAGGAAATAGAAGTGACAACCTCTGAATTATACATTACATATAAATTTGACATATATATATATATGGTTTATATATAGATATATATTCCTAGAAGGCAGAGAAACTAGGTTCTAAGAATAATTCCTGTAGTTGCATTCATAGCTATTTACATAGTAATAATCAAAACAAAAAATTTACATATTTTAAATGGCTATATTCTATAACTTACTGGAAAAAATGAACACGTGTTTCTCATATAAATCATTTAATATGATTAAAGTATGGGGATAATCTTTAAATAAAAAATTAACTATGAAAGAAGATAGCAGAATAAATATTTTATGTTTTAAAATAAAAAAATGAAAAGAGAAACAAACTTTATTAAATGGCACCAAAATACAAAAGAAAATAAACAGAGAACTTTTTATATAATGATATTCAAGTATTAGATATTGAGTTGAAGGCAGGGCATGGTGGCAGACAACTGTAATCCTAGCACTCAGGAGGCTGAGGCAAGTTCAAGGCCAATCAAGGCTATAAAGTGAGTTCAAAGCCAGCCTGAACTGCATAGTGAAACCTTGTCTCAAAAAGACAATAAAAAAAAATTAATTTGAGCCAATATAACATGAAATTTCTAGTCAATACATCACATTTGTCACAGTGTCAACTGCACTGAATCATCAACCCCTCCCCCCAAAAAATTATTTTTAAAATAACAATATATAAAAATTAAGATAATTAAAGAAATGATCCTTATAGTTCAGGCCAAAATAATATATACCAATAAATGTTTTCTAAAAATTGTTTTGTCAAGTCAAAGAAAGTATTAAGGCATGTACATTGATATTTTGATCATAATTTTACAAGATATCAGATTCAGTGATAATAATAATTTATAAGACTTTATTTTGTTCTTATATTCGAACCAATCATCCTAAACGTACCTCAAACTTCATACATAATGCTCATTACACTAAAAATCAGAATTTAGTACAAAAATTTTACAAATAGCTTCACTTTTAGAGGAAAAGAATTTCCTGATATTGTTATTTTCTTAAAAACAAATAAGAACAAAAACTGTGATTCTATTGCTTACTAATTGGCTACTGTTCACATCAAAATTCAAAAATATTATTATGTACAGATAGCAGATACAACATGAATGGTTCTCAAAGAGGGCACTGGGGTGGTTGACTGAGAAATTCCAAATGGACTTATTGTGCCATGTGTTCAACAATGATTATATTTCCATTATAAATGACAATTATTCACATTATTTAGAATAAAAAAATTAAAGAAATTTAGAGAAATATTAGATCAGGAGCAGGACCCTTAATGGAAATTTCAAAACTTTGGTGGAAATGAAGATATATGCCTTGAACAGAAAAACAAACCACCATTTCACTGCGTGGAAAGAGTTTGCACTAGAGAAAGATGGTAGAACTCTACAGAAGCATCTTGGAGCTTGCAAGTACTGAACACACATCTGGAAGGCCGAAGGTGGGTGAGAGGAAGGGAGAAGGGAACTCTCTGTCCCGGACATAGCTCTCCCAATCTGCTGTAGCACACACTGCTTCCCAAGCCATGCTACTCTTCTTCATTCCTAAACTGCAGAGTGCAAAACCTTGGCACATTCTGCCAAAGACAATCACCCACAAATATACCACACACACACACACACACACACACACACATACCTACCTCTCATCTAGATTTTTTTTTATTTTAAAAAGACTAGTAAATGAGAAACAAAGAAATAGAACAGTAGCAGCATACCAGTATCACAAACATAAACAAATCAAAGCAAGAACACTCAAAGTGATACAGAGTCTCAAGACAAAATGATACGAATCAACAGTAGTTATTACATTACATATCGCTATCCTCAACTACACTGCTCAGATTAATCTAGATTTTTTGTTTGTTTGGTTGGTTTCGTCTTTTTAAGACAGGGTCTCACTATGTAGTTCAGGCTGTCCTTGAACTCACTATGTAGCCCAGGTTGGGCTCCAAGGAACTCTTGGTGATGCAGTGGTGGGATTATTGGTATGCACTACCATGCCCAGCCATTTTTTGTTTGCTTGTTTGTTTGTTTGTTGTCTAGGGTTTAAAACTTCTCCATTCAGGCATTCAGAAGTTTCTTAATACATTCTCAAATTGAAGCCTGAACATTCTGCCCATATATAAAAGGTGTTGAAAATCCTAACATGAGCATTTTATACACAGCTGGATAGACATCTCAAAGTACATACTAGACAAAACAGCCCAGGTCACATTGCTCAATATTAATAGACAATCAAAAGTCAACAGCTATGTAAAAATCAACAATACAAAGGGAAAAGTGTAAGCAGAATAGGAAACTAGGTAATTCAAGATATAGGAAAAGATTACAGATAACTTTAAAGACTCACAAGGTTCAAGTAATGCTTCACTCATTGAACAAGAACATGATAAGAAAAAAGGAGAAAAAAAGCACTAGTAAAATATATAATCATATAATTGACAAAAAAAAATTCAGCCAGGCATGATGGTGGATACCTGTAATCCCAGGATTTAGGGTGCTGAGGCAGGATGATTGCCATGAGCTTGGAGGGCATCTTGGGCTACATAGTGAGTTCAAGGTTAGCCTTAATACATAGGGAGTCTGTGTCTCAAATAGATTCCCCAGAAAGAAAATGCCAGAGGGAGAAAAGTTGAAATTGCAGAAAAAGTGGTACATGAATGAAAGAGTTATCATTTGTAATGACGTTCTATCAAGCTTCAAGGAATCACAGAGAACAAAGGAAGTGGAGGGAGAAAGTTATTAGATACCAGAATAAAAGTCTCACTTGAGAAACTTGCAAGTGTTTGTAATACTGCCAAATTAGAAAACAGCCATACTAATAAACTGTTTACTGTGCTGGGGAAACAGTAACCAGCCAAACTAAAAACAGGAACAGTTCAAAAGAGTAACTTCTGGAAAGCAGGCTGGTAGAATGACAATTGGATGGTTTCCCATTGTAAACCCGTCTGTTCTACTTGAATTTAAAAGCAGTGTATTAATTTCCAGGGGACCAGTAAATTTTACAATGACTATATTAATCAGTGATGTGCTGGAGCTGGTTCACATAGCTAAAGAGAATCCATTTTTTGCCTCTCTCCAACTCCACTTTCAGTGACATTAGAGAGACTGGCTGCTGAAGGACTTCACACAGAAATCGGCAAATACTACCAGTCAGAATATTTGGGGAGGAGGGTAAAAACTGAGGGAGAGGAAGGCTGGTTTACCAGTAGGCCAATACTTACTCTGAACTGGTCCCACATTAAGAGTAATTTCTAGGGCAACTGTATTTATCATGCTAAAACAATTTAAAGCATCCTAACATTTAGAATAACAAGTCTGTTTCAATCTTACTGCTCTAAAGTAGAGAATTGTTTTATTAATGTGTCAATAAAATGATTAAATCCTACTACATACAATTATTATTAGACTGAACATTTGAGGTTTAATTTAAATCTCTAAAACACATCTTCATTATTAAGATTTCAAATGAAATAACATGCTGCACAAAGTTCTTGTCTACTAAGAAAGGAAATTTTCCAAGTATCTATCATTTCACAGTAGTAATTATAATACTTCTTTCATTTAGTTTCAAGAAAGTAGTATAGGAAAGGTGCCTGGTTTTTCCAGGCAGTAAAATTAGAAAATGAGGTTAAGTTTATGTAAAGAGTCTTTAGCATGGTAGCAAGAAATGACTTCTGAATTTATTCATATGATTTCAGTGGAAGTCCTCTGTAGTATTGCAAAAGAAATGAAAGGAATAAATTATGCAATCAAGGTTAAGATGCATGCAAATGTGCATGTACATATGTAAATCTTGCTACTTTTTAAAACCCAAAACAGCTTCTGTTCTAGAAATTAAACTACATGTAAGCATATTTTAGTAATTTTATAAATATTTTTACCTTAGAAATGAACCCTATTTTTCTCTAAACTACCAACATAATATTGGAGCTTTACAGCCTCTGATTATGTTGACTACCCATCGGGCATTGTGATGGCTGGATTATTGAAAACTTGCATTTATGGGCAGGAGGTGTAGCTGAGTAATTGAGTGCTTCCCTAGTGCATACATGACCCTAGGTTTCACCTCCTGCATCCAAAAAAAAAAAAAAAAAAAAAAAAAACTCACTTGAGCTTGTTAAAAATTAGAATCCTACGTAGGCTGCATTTCTGCTATTATTTTAAATTCAAATCTATCAATATCTATCTTGTTTAATATTTATACCATGACTTTTACCTTCTCTTGCTCATCTAATTAGCTTTTATTTTTAAAAAATTTTTTTCAAGCCTCTCATCAAACTTTTTGAAGTCATTCAGTGGAGCTTTTAGTATTTGTGTGTTTATATATGACTTTCATTTCCATATTGAGTTTATTTTTCAAAATTTTATATGCTGCAAGAAGTGGAAAGACATGTGCTCCTGGCACCTTTCTTTCTAAAATGTGTTCCATTTTCCATATATTTTTCCTATATCTCCTGAGCTATTTTTAAAAGTACTTTGAATGTCATTTTTTATTTAGAGTAGAAAATTCAATGAAACCTTTCACTCTACCATATGATATCAATTTTATACTGTTATAATTTCAGAAACAAAAATATTTTAGCAAAGAGCAAAAGGCAGAAATTGCTGTTGATCAGAAATTGTAATCTCTGGACTTCTTAATGAGAAGTTGTAATTTAAGTCACATTGAATTCACAGGCTTACTTCCTTTCCCTGAATCTCAATTAAAATGACATTAGGAATAAACAACTAAAAAAATCAAAAGATCAAAGAAAATATAAAAGGGCAATAGAAATAGAGACAAAAAATGAAAATTTTGAAACTGCAAAATGTGTAAACTTTAACTGATTGCTGTCCTAAAAAGCCTGAAGCCCAACATCTTATAATAGTAACAAGCACAAGAATCAAACTATTTCTGTCATCTAGAACTCTACATAACATGAGGATTTTGAGGCCCTGAGTAAAGCTATAAACAGGCTGAGTGCTTGGAATCTTATATCAACAGCAGTCAGACTCCTTGATGTTCTTCCCAAAACTGTGCAATTTCCATGGCAGAAAGCAGATTTATCCTCTGGAGATACTAAGCCACAATAGATATGGCTTAAAGGACTCAGCTCACTGTGGGGAATGGTGACAGTCCACACCAAGACCACAGGGATTCTCTCAAATTAAATTCTGAATAATGACATTCTTTAATTATATGCTCTCCAAGTAGGACCTTTGATGATTCTCTGGGAAGCAAAAACCAGCCAAGAGAAAACACCCTTTTGATGAGTGATGAGGTCTTCCTTTTCTCTTTCTGTTCTCCCTCTTCCTACTCTCATGGTCTCCTCCTCCTGCTCCTCCTCCTTCTGCTCGTCCTCTTCCTCCTCTTCCTCCTCCACTTTCTCCTCCTACTTTTTTTTCATACTAGCATTTGTACTAATTTTCCCAGGCTGGGCTTAAATTTGTGTTTCTCCTACAACAGGCTTCCAGAATGCTGGCATTACAGATGTACACACAGATACCCAGTTTGGTGATGTCTTCTTAACAAGCCCCACACAAATTCCTACCATAACACACACTGTATCAATACTCCAACATTACGTTCAAAAATTGACGTACAAATTTTTTCAGTCAAATAAGAATAATACAGACATTTTCAGAAATTGAATTTCTCAAAACATTCTTTTGGTTCATATACTTAGAAAAACAATGAAGAATGTGCTCCAGGAAAATGAGAAGATATAACCAAGAAAAAACAAAATATGGTGTCCAGAGAGTAGGATTCAATACAAAGGAGACAAGGAATTTCCTAAGGTTACTCAAGAGGAAGCTCTGAGATGATAGCTGTACAACCACCTTGGGAAACAAGTGCTGCAGGTCACAGGAGGACAAAGGGATTCAGGAGAGAAATCTGTCTCCAAGATGAAAAAAAAAAAAAAAAAATTAACTCATCTGACCCAAAGAAGTTTGACACATCACAATGTTTCAGAATAGGTACATAATATTAATATGTAATAGGTACATAAAATTAAATAAAGGGGAAAACAAAAAAATCAACTCCAGAAAATAAGTTGCCCAAAAAAATTACGTTATTCAGCTGAAAAAAACTTTGATAGTTTTATTACATAAATAGTGAATATTGAATTAATGATAAATTAGGATATAAACTAGAAGGTAGTAGGGAAAGAATGTGTGTAGGTAGCCACCTTCATTTTAAGGAAAAGTTCCCTTCCCAGTACTGGGGAGTGCAGACAGCAGATGGTAGCTAGCTATCAGCTTCTTCAGGATCTGTGTCCGCTACAAAAGGCCAGCATGTCCGAGGCCACAGCCCTCCAGAGAGTCAGAGCTTTAAAGGGCAGACCATTTCAGTCAGATGTGGGTGATACCGTGTGGATTTGGCTGAGGCTTTGCCAACTTTTCCTTCTGCCCACATTTTCACAACTATTGACAGGATTTAGAGGGTATGTGGCCCAAAGCAAATTATTGTTGTGAGGCTCCCGTCTACATGAACAACTTATGTTTAAAAATATTATCTGATGTGAGCAGTGACTTATCAATACAACTTTAGAATAAGGAAGTATCTGGATACATCCTTATTATCTATTAGTGCTAACTCTTCCTAATTAGGACTGGGATCATCTTTTGGTTCTCTACTCTCAATTTGCATTACTGGAGAGTTTCTCCTATCCATCCACAAGAAAAGCAATGTTGTTATTATTCAAAGTGACAGCACTGCTAGGTAAAATTCACTAGATTAAGAAATGTGCAGGAGATTACTTGAAGACACTCCTGGGCATATGTGGATGGGTCATGGAAGCATGGCTTTGGCTCCTACATATGATCCCTCTCCCATTTCTCTCTGACACTGTTCTTCTGCTCATACCCTGGTCACCAAGAACTGAGCAGCTTTGAGCCATCACATCCTTCCATCAGAGGTAGTGGCAGGAAAGCTAATATAAAAATTGGGGTCAATGCTATGACTATGCTTGGTCCTGTAATTTAGGGGCCTTTTAAAAGGAAGCCATTTAGAAAAGTTTAGAGCAGGGAGCAGAAAAGTTTAGAGAAGGGGACCCTACACTGCAGTTTGAAGGGTGATCCTTGTCAGGACCCAGGATACAGATAGAAATGCACATTAAAGTCCAGGCTCAGGAGGTCAGTTAGGAAGGACTACTGGGAAGTAGACTAGAGCCCAAGTGTGTTGCATTCCAGCAGAAAATTGGTCTACTTTTTAACCATTTCCTGAGACTTTGCAAATGACTGAGATTCAGGGCAATGAAATTACAAAGGTCCAGCAGTCAGGCATGGATACTTAGACAGATTTCTAGTGAGACTTCAAGGAAAAAAGCAGAGTAAAAATATCTGAAGAGTTTAAATTTGGGCCTAGAAGGAATTGTGTATAAAGTGGGGTCAAAGGAGGTGAGGCTTTTAAAATAAATTTACAAAAAAAAGGAGGTGAGTGAATGACAGTATCTCAGGAATTGGCAAGACCCCACCACCGACTGCAGACAGAAGAGTACAAGACTGTAAACCCTTTGTTTGAGAAGAAAGTTCACGGGATGCCTGCACAGAAGGGCCTCCTGGGGAATCTGCTGTCTATGCTTCATTTCACTGTGCTTAGCCATCCAAGCACTCAGCGGCTGCTATAGCCATGGTCCAAGATAGCCTGGCTACTGCTCCGGCTGGCAGCCAACTTTGGTGTCATCCACATGGTGCTAGTTTCACCAGCATACAAAATGCAAGAGTTGTGGATTCAAGTAGTTTCACCCAGATTTCAAAGGCCAGGCAAACAGCCCCTGACCAGGGCAGTGCATCAAAAGTGGGGGATGAAATGGAGACACGGTAGAGACTCCAGGAAGTTGGAGACAAAAATGTGAAATGTTTGCCAAGGAAAGCTTCAGCCCAAGACCAGAGTAAGCTCAACAGAGAGCCCGTATGGTCTGCAGCAAGCAAGCACATAAATTTACCACTGTGTGTCCCAATGCCAGATATAGGACTATGCGACTAAATGTTTGTCAAAATGGGTTTCAGTCTTGCTTTGGTATGATTCTTTTCTATCTCTTATTCCTCCCTTTTAGAATCTATAGTTTACCTTATGTCATTTGATTTGGGATTATGGAACTTTTTTTATGGAGATTCAAACCTAAGAGTTCCTCTTGTATCTCAGAAGAGACTTGGATTTTGCCTTTTGAAAAATATTGGAAGCATTGAGACTATGGGGTATAAATTATAGTGTTTCCAGCTGTATGCAGGTACTTATGTTAGGTGGAATTATGAAATTGCTATTGTCTTTATTTGGAGATTAAGTATGGTTTAAAGAGATGTTTGGGAGTGACGCTGACAAGGCGTGGACTGTGATCCTTAATCCTGAGGTATCAATTTCATTGTATTAAGAAATGCCTAGCAGATTAGTAAAGCATGTTCTTGGGTGTATATGGACGGGTCATGAAGTCATGACTTCTGTGGCTACATATTTTCCTGTCCCTTCCTCTCTGCCACTGTTTCCCTCCTCTGCTTTCTAATCATCATGAGCTAAGCAGCTTTGCTCCACCACAGACTTCCCTCTTGAGATACCTTCTTTAGACCTCACAGACCATGTACTGAATCTCCTGAAACTATGTGCTAATTTAAACTTTTACTTCTATAAACTGTGGCTGCCAGGTATTGCTTCTCAGTAACAGGAAAAGTAACACACTCTCAAAGCTATAGATCTTTAGCATTTGATTATATTCAACCAGATAGAGATTCTTGGCTCTGCAGGTCCCTGATTTCATTTACTTATTGATACTCACATTATTGCTCATGACGCTGCATATTCTGTCATGAACTCTGCCTTCCAGTGATACTCTCAAAATATATTGCGATTTCACTGATGTTGACTATATATGCAAGCCTTAGCCAGATCATGCAAAACAGCATGAAAAACTTATAAATAATGTATTTTACAGTCATTCTAACATTACCATTCATAATAGTAATAGATAGGCATAAAACAATACATTTTCAATTATGACTATTGAACACTGGAAGCTATAATTAGCTCTGTTAAATCCTTGATTTACAAATGAGTTCCGTTCCAGGAGAATTGTTTGTAAGTCAGGTTCACTTGTATCTGACAAAGTGAGTCTTACACAGTACACTTGTGAAAGTTTACAACTTGATTATTCAAAAGTCAGAGACTTAACTGCACATTTGTAAAATGCTGTTATAGTCTGGATCAAAAGTGTCCTCCAAAGGCTCATGTATTCAGAGATGGGGCTTTTGGAATGAACTAGATTTGGGGACACTAATTTCATCAATGGATAACTTCACTGACAAGTTAATAGCTCAATGGTCTTATTGAGTGGTAAAGTCTAATTGGATGAGGCAGTGCATTGATTACTTTTCTCTTATTGCTAAGACAAAATACCCAACATCCAGGGTTCAAAGGGGAAAGGCTTATTTAGCTCACAGTTTGTATAGGTTTGGGCGCATAATTGGCTGGCTGCGAGGCAGGTTGGGACACTGCAGAAGGGCAACAGCAGAAGACAGCAAAAGAAACAAGAGCCAAGAGGGGAGATAATCCTCTTTCTGCCCTTTTTACTTTATCCAGCCTGCTGGGATTAGGGCGGTGCCAATCCGAGCAGTGGACTGATCCAGCAATCACTCACCCTTAATCCCAGCACCCTTAATCTTAGCATTGAACCATGAATCAGTCACATAGACCGGTTGATTCCTGAATCATCCATTATCTCAGGTGACTGAAGAAAATCACTCAAAATTAGCAAATCAGCACACTTCCAGCAGCCCAAACCTGCTTGGTCCTGTGGAAGGATTATACTGGTAAGCAGGAGCAATCTGTTTCTTGGGCTCCTTCTTGGAGCCATGGCCCAGATATTCAGTTTGTAAAAGACACCACAGACACAAATTCAGGAGCTCCTCAGGATATTTGGTTGAATCTATATACAGGATAAAGGATCAGAAAGGACTCTAAAAAGAATATATAGGACTGGGGCATCCTGTCAAGTATAACATCTGACAGATGACAATTCCCAGCCTCAGACATTTCCAGATAGGAAAAGAAGATTAAAAATGGCAAGAAAGCTATTCAAATGATCTGACTTGAGGCTCAGCTCAAATCTAAATGTTATAATGGCTATTGATCCTTAATAAACACCTTTGAAATCCACTCAAGTGACTTATTCAAGAGAAACCTGTGTGGCAATAATTCCTTTGGGAAGTTATATACTTTTAAGAATAAGAATCAATACAATATTTATTTCTGAAGGCTGGTGTAACAAAGCACAACAATTGAGTGAAGTCTTAAATCAAGAGGTGAGTAGCAGCATCAGTGTCTTCTGAAGCCTGTGAAGGACAGAACATGCAATGACTCTGTCCTAATTTCTGGTGGTTGCAGACAATCCTTATTCCTTGGCTTATGATAACAGAACTCCAATCTCTGCTTTCATTGATAAATAGCACTCTCCACATGCATGTGTAACCTGTGTCTGCATCTCTTCTCTTCATGTAAGAACACCTGTCATTTCAGGTCGGGGCCATAATAATGTATTATAACCTTAACTTGATTATGTCTACAAAAATTTTATTTCCTAAAATGACCATATTTATAAGGCTTCAGCATATCTTTTGGAGGGCTTCAATTCAATTCAAATGAACATTATACTATGAAAATGTATTTGCTTCCATCTTATTTTCTTGGGTGGTTGTTATAAGAGAATTAAAGACAAAGACTTTCTGCATTAATAAAGAGGAATTGTTCCTAGGAGTAAATATTAACATTTTTAGACAAAGTTTAATTATAGCTCCAGCAGAACATGTTAAATCAATAAGAAAATGTAAAGAGCTGAGTTGGCAAAAATTATATGCAATATTTTCAACAGCCTTTCAGAATGTTTCTAATATAAAAAGTGGTAAATAAATTCATTAATATGAAGATCAACTTCACTGAAGCTCTTTTGTGTGTACTAGGTGTCAAACTCAAGACTTTGTGCTTGCCAGGCAGGCACTTTGCCACTGAGCTATCTCCCAGTCCTCATTGAAGCTTTTTATCAGTTTTTTATTTAGTGGGAAAAGTAACCAAATTATTTTTTAATGGTTTTCCTTTTCACCTACTAGATCAATTTCTCAACATCATGCTCACAGTTTACCTACAATGGGCAAATTTTTTCTTCTTTTTTTCTTTTTGCCTTTGTTCTACTTTAGAGTTGGATTTCTGTGGTCCATGTGTGACTGTCATCTTCTTTCTTGTAAATATGTCATTAATCTAGATTTTTGAAGTGAGAATAGGGATTGTCTTTATTTCTATAATTTTGCTACCTGTAATTTTTCCTGACACATACTTATGGGTAAATCAATACTCTAGACTGAATGAAAAAATGTAAAATCTATGATTGAAAGATCTATGACTGGTTTTAAATCAACATTTCTCTCAGAGTCATTTCTTACAAAGAATTCAAAGCATTCCAAATCATTCTCTTTAAAAGTAAAATGTCTCTAAAATCAGTTCAATTTTTAATAAAAAAAAAAGTTGCAAAGGAATTTGGGCTTCATTTTGTTATCAGATTAGTAATGTGTGGACATCTATTAAAGGAAAATGATTGGAACTCAGTGGTGCATTTTTTTATGAAATCATTACTTAAACAGACACAAAGAACTAGACATGAAGTTCCATAGTAGATGTGAATTTAAGAGTAGAATTTCATGGGTGCCAGAAATGTAACTTGTCTTTCTCTGTATTAACTAAATTTTTTTGAACAAAATTTCTCAGGGTTCTCATTTCATGTCAACACCAGAGGTAGGATCATCAGAGAGCCTAAGTATCTTATGGTTTTATAGGTACAACTGAAACAATTCACTAATAGTTTACCAAGTCTCTTCAGAAAATTCTGGTTCCTGTCCTTTTAATTCAGTGTATCTTTTTCTGCTACCTTTTCATTTTTCATTCCTAGGAGCACAGAATCATTTAGCAAATATTATTCTATACTGGCAAACTGAAACTCTATGGTTCTACCTTCCTGGACAAACAATACCCTGATTTCCACTGTCAAGTCTTGTCAAGTCTATGACTATAGTACTTAGGAGACAAGGACAAGTTTCTTGTGCTCCTGAATCTCTCAAAATTACCTGGAAGTAAAAAGTGGAAGAGTTCTTAACTTACACTTGCATTGGTATATTTTAGCTATGTGGTGGAATTTTCTGCTCCTGCCATGACTTTTTAAATATGAAAGTAAGAAAGGTAACCTCCTTGCCCCCTTATTCTCTCTAGTTTTTTCCTGTCACTTAATGACAGTGAGGATACTAATCCTTTGCTACATAAAAGTACAGAACCAAATTGCTTCACCTAAAATCAATATAATGGGAAAAAAGAAGTGACAAGGTTGTAAAAGTCAGTTAATATTTCTACTTCTGAGCCACATAACCTGCGCTCATATCAGGAAACACAGCAGACCCATAAGTAGCCTCAGGAAACACCTCAACTGAAACCAGCAGGACAAGATGCTCAGGGAGGGGTAGGGACCACAGCACAGAGGAATCTGGTTTTCATCCTTACATAACAGAAGTCATCATTTGAGGTATAAGCTGGAACCCTAGGTGGATTTTCCTGGTCTGAAAGAAGAGTAGACTGACAGAGGATAAATTGGAATGAAGATTTATCACTAGGGACTTCTGAGGCCAAGTGAGACATCAGGAGTTACCAAACTAAGTAATTTTTCCACTGATTCAGATAGCAGGATTTTTAACAAATATAAACTACTTAACACTTTAAATATTTATTTAGTTATCTCATAATTACATGTAAGTCTTTTTTTGGAAAATAAATCCCATATCATTTGATATGTTATTTTGAATTTTTAAAAAATCAATCTATTTCTAGTTAATAAAATTTAGATGATTATTAAGAGGATTTAAAGACCCTTAATGCTGGTAAGTAAACTATTATAATTTGCCACATTAAAACAGCTGTAGCATAGCATCTGTGATTAATCTAGAAAAATGTGTAGATTACTTATATTATCAAAATGATTATATCCATCACAGTAAAATAACTTAATGAGATTCCATTTTAGGAATGCATAATAATTAATTATCTAGGTTATTATAGCAATTAGCATAGATTTGTATCTTCACTATCATAAATAAATTCAATGATATAAATTATTTTTATTTTAAGTCTATGAGATTTGCAAAGTTAAAAATTATAATATACAGACATTGTGCTTTAATGAAGTAAACTATACTTTTAATGCAGAAAACTACAGTTATAACTTTTTATCTTATTTTTATAGTTCCATGGGCATCATATTTGGCCTAAAATTTCATTGGGAATGAGATATTTACTTAGTAACTGAGGCCAACTATGTACAACAGCAGTACGAATGAATACCAGGGCCCATATCCTTCACCCCCATGTACACAACAAACCAGAATGTGAGAAATAATCCCATGACTCCTTCTAGATGACATATACTGCACTTATCAAGGACTGTTCACCTTCAAAAATTGGAATCTTCATTATTCTTACATCATTCTTACTAGTCTATCACTTGACACTCTTTTCTTGACACTTTTCTTTGACTTTTTGATGCCATTATGCCCAGGCTATCATACACAGAACACACTAACTCTGCTATATCTTCACTGTTCTTTTCCTCCTTAGGGGTGCCCTAATTTTGTCCAGGTTCAATGCTTCTCCATCTAGCAATTTGCTTTATGACTAAATACATAAGAGAGTAAGTTTCTTCCTCTCTCCCACTGCACATCTTTTGCTGTGGTCATTTCATATTCACAAAAGGAACTAAATAGAAAGATGGTGTGAGTGACTGCTCTATGTATCACTGCTCTGTGATTTCAGCAGCCCAGTCCTTCTTATAGCTATTGCTCAATAGCATATGACTAAGCTCTGATAGTATATAGCACTCTCAAGGCTAGCCAAAAAGCTTCCAGAGCAATAATCCACTTTCACTTTTCCTTTCTCATAACTGTGAAAGTCATGTGTTGAAGATGCCAGTGTTCTGAAAATGAAATATCCTAAATCCCTTTGATGGCTACTTAAAAGGATCTCAGAAAGCTATCCAAATAGAAAACTTCCATTGTCTATGTTTGTACAGAAAATTAACTTTCATTGTATAAGTACCTGAAACTTGGATTGGCTAACGACATGTACAGGAATGAAATATGTGAGAAAAAAGATACAAAGCAACTTCTGAAACAGTTGTAGGTACTTATCCTTAAAGTAGTAGACTGACCTATGAAAGTAGAGAACGAATCATCAACCGTGTGTGACTGTGTTAGCCTTGGAATGAGTCTTTGTAAATACAGCACATAGATAAGCATACAGAATGTGTATGCTAAGTTCTTTAGAAAAGAGTAATTTTTTTTACAAATTGCTTGTCAAGGACAAAAAGACAAACAACCTGGTAACAAAGCTTACCAAGAAAAGATAAAATAAATATACACATATGATAGTGGAGAGGAGGGTCACCAAATAGATAGCATTAAACCAAGAACATTAAAAAGATCTGACAGTGGTTCATCTAGACTTGATTATAACCTCAGCAGATTCCTGGTGCATTCTGAGATCCTTGGAGACCTACCCTTGCTAACATATTAATACTGTGGAAGAAAAGAAAGCTGGGGATAGGAAGTACCATTAACATCAGGTTGAGGGTTTTCCAGTCTTGATGGGAAGTGCAGAGGTAGTTACAAAGACTACACTTCAGCGTTGATAGTCTCTAAAAGGGATGAATATTGAAAACTTTCAGGTCTCACAAGCCACAGGAAGCTGAAAGGCGTGTACCATGTTCTGCCTGGCAGGACAGGATGATGAGGGATACTTTTGAAAAGTGCTGATAGTGTTGCATAAAACTGCTTTGGACAAAACAGCACTCGGCCCTTCTCCCGTGATTTATGCAGTTACAACATCTCTCTCCTGTATGAAGGTATAATGAAAGCTCAATCTGCGTTCATCACAATTGCCAGGACTAAAATGCCAGTTCCTATGGAAACATGATGCAGCTATGTTAGCTTGCCATTACTTTGACAAAATACCTAGATAAACTCATAAGGAGGAAGACTTGTTTTGCTTCAGTTTCAGAAGCTTCTGTCCTCAGTTGCTTGGCTCTGTTGCCTTTGGGCCAGTGGCAGCATAGTAGCCAGGAGGGGTGGGCATGGTGGAGAAGCAGCTTACCTCATGGCATCCAGGAGGCAAAGAGACAGACAGGAAGGACTAAGGGTCTTACTGTCTCTTTAAAGGGCACACCCCCAATGACCTGACTTGCTGCCTCTAGGCCTCCATTCCTCAGGCTGTGACCAAGCCTTTAATGCATGCACCTTTGGAGTCACATCCAAACCACAGCACAAAGAAGAATTAAACAATAGTTTAAAATCGTGTATCATTTCTCCAGTAATTATGAAGCAGATCCCTCACATGGGCTCACACCTGATAGGTTTAGGATTCTGCAGCTTGAGCACAGAAACAATTTGTTCATGCACTACAATTTCACAAGTAATGTACATTTTACAGGTGAGAAAACCATGCCTATGAGGTCAGTTATGCATACAAAAGCTCTAAAGCAGGTTCTTACACAAGGGAAACAAAACGATGTTTATACGTGCAGATCTGATTTATTTCACTAATGAGTATGGTCTCTAGTTGCATCTACTTACCTACAAAAGCCTTGAGTATATCTTTCTTTATATCTGAGTAATACTCCATTGTATAAAAATATTGCACATTTTTTATCCATTCCTCAGTTGATGGGCATTTAGGCTTTTTCCAGGATTTAGGTATGACAAATTATGTTCTATTAACATGAGTGCACATATATCCTATGGTATGATATTTTCAGTTTTTCTGGAAAAATACCCAGAGGGGAATACCTGTGTTGAATTGGACCTCTAATCTTAGTATTTTAAGGAATCTCCACACTGATTTCCACAGTGATTGTGCCAGTGTACACTCCCACCAACATTGGAGAAGTTTTCCTTTTTCCCTACAGCCCCTCTAGCATTTGTAATTGGTTGATTTCTTGATAATAGCCATTCTGTCTGGGATGAGATGGAATCTCAGTGTTGTTTTAATTTGCATTTCTCACATGACCAATGATGTTGAACATTTTTTCATATATGTATTTGCCATTTGTATTTCTTCATCTGAGAAGTGTGAAAGGGAAGAAAAACTGCTCAAAAGGAAAGAAAAACTGGGATGAAGGAAAGGAGAAAAGAAAGAAGGAAGGAAAAAATACATACACACATACACACACAAGATAGCTAAGATAACTATACTACTAATTGCTATTGGTTTATTGAAAGGAACAGTTAATGCTTAATATTTTTGGCCAATTTTATGTGCTTATACCTGTTAATCTGAGCAACTATTTTGAAGACAATATGCAGTATAACAACCATTGTTCAATTGCTATTATCTTGTTTTTTTGAAATTCTTTATCATTTCTGATGCTTTTTTATTCTCTTTAAAATTAGAAAAAAAAAAAAACATAAAAAGCTCTACAGCAAACAGGTTATACAGTCCAGGTAATGTAATTCTCTGGAATCAACATTGGTGTATCCTGAGCTCTAGTAAATATCCAAGTTAAATTGCTTACAGCTACATGTATGCAGAATTAAGTATATTCCATATCTACCATGTTGGAATTTAGTATAAATTATAATGTAGCCTATATGTTTCAAGGATCTTAAAATTAACAATACAATTTAAAATTCATCATATGCCTAAGAGGTAACAACATACTACAATACTACATGTGAGCATCATCTGTAAATAAAATAAAATAATACACAAAATAGTGAAAGAATGCAGCTAGCTGTCTCACATATTTATAAAGTTCATTTAAATCTAGCTAAGCACTTCTGTTAAAGTCAAGCTAAATTGCAGCTATGTCCCCTTACTGCGGTTGAATATTAAGATCCATAAAACTACACCAGAAACTTTTTGTTAGTATAGATGGGATAAAATCTCTAGGAGGTTTTGAAATGATGTGAAAAAATTAGAATTTCATAGTTTAGAATGAATCACAGGAGAGATGACTATATTTTTTAGGACCTCATCAAGTTAACAAGATAGTGTTCTTCACAATTTAATATCCTGATATTTTTGCTTTTGTTCAAAGAACAGGAAACTAAATAAAACACAATTCAGCATTTTATGGGCTTCATATTATAGTAAAATTGACAACTAAAGGCTATCTATTCTGCCATCAAGAAATCCATTGCTAATGCTTCAGTATTTATGCTTAGAGTTCATCAATATATAGAGATGGATGGATGAATGGGTGGATGGATGGATGGATAGATGGGTAGATAAAATGGCTCATTTCTTTTTCTTTCTTTTTGGTACTGATCTTAACTTCTACTAATGCAGTAAACATTTTGCGCAAAGATTTAATAAGTGAGAGTGACTCCCTCAGAAATATTTATGAAACATGTTTATGATATCATAAATTATTTGTCTGCTGTAACTGGAAATATTTAAAGAAAATATCACTATCAATAAGTCAAAGGCTGTGGGATCTCTAATTATTAGTCTTATCATTTAACTACCAAAGTAAAGAATACAATGTAATGTATACTATTTCCATTTAGTAAAGCTTAAAGTGTAAATCTTTTATTTTACCAGAAGGTCTTATTCCAGTCAAATTAGTAATATACTTCTATATCTAAAACTGTCTTCCCTTACAATGTTCTATTGATTCATGGGTGTTTACTTAGTGTAAAATAAAGAGACAGAGAATGTTAGAGCTAAAAAAAAAAAAAGACCTACCTCCTAGAATCGCACAAGTTAGTGCCCGAGAGGATAGAAAACAAGTGACAGCAGAGATCCAGTGGGGAGAGCAAGTCATTTTGTCTAAAACTTGATCTACTCTCCAGCCAAACAGCACCAGAGCATCAGTGGGTTTAGTAAAACTAGAGGTCTGGTTAGTAGGTCAAGAATATCTTTAAAAATAGTAAGAGGTGTGTCTAAGGTCACTGAATTCCTGACAAGGACTGTCTATACCAAATAGGCAGAAATAAGACTAACATCTGCTGAGCACACACCATGCTCCAAGAATAGTGGCACATAATATTATATAAACCATTTCATTGAATCCTTAAGACTTCCTAAGAAGTAATTTCCTTATATTCTCCAGAATGTAGCACAATGTCCTGAGTACAATGCTGTCAAATAAATAGCCTGAGTGCCTGCTATCAGGAATTTTCCTTCTGCCACACAATGCCAAATATAATAAGAACAGGACCTTCCAAATAAATAATAGTGCCAACACACTGGGGTTGCAGTTGGTACACTGGGGATATATTCTTACTTGGGGAAGAGTAGTCTAGTTGGCTCTGATTATCAGGCAAGCCTAGCACTGAAAAAAATTTGTACTGTGCAGTTGACACTTGTTTGGCCTCATTCCCATTCTTTCTGGTAACCACACCCAGGCTCTTTAAGGAATCTTCTGTTATTCTATCACCACCTTCTATTATCAGCCATGTATATAATCTGATACTATCCCCACCTCTAGTAGGTCTTGACAGTTTTCTGTCCATCCTGTGGTCATTTTCCCCAGCCATAGTTTTCAATGCTCAAATGCCATTTAATCTATCCAGTATATGAAACACAGGGTGGTATTGCCTGAACTTGCAGGCACAGACTTTCCCATTCTTTTTCTTGAAGAGCTAAGGAAAGTGATCCTTCCTCATCCCCTACAGGACTTTGTGAAAGAATGTGAAATCTAGTACTTTAGCCATTCTGTTCCCGTGAAAGGATCCCTGGGAGCCTGAGAATAATATTCACACAAAGGCATAACAGAAAACAGTGAATTTGGGTACTAGGTGATATCTTTAAAATAGTAAATTTTGATCTGAAGCTGCTGCTGCTTTTGATCTATTTGGTTAACCCAATAATTTTCTATTATCTTTTTATTAGCCACTGTTGTATCACTCTTGCCATAAAACATCAATGTATACTGGTGGTAAGTGGGACCTAAGCTTATCACCAGTAAGTTCATATTGCTCAAGCAGTAGTCTCCAAAATGGTCATCAGGAGAGCCATTTAATAAGTCTCAGCGCATGAACAACTGGGATGAGGGTGGCCACTAATAAGAAGAGACGTTTCTAACCACCAGAGGCTTGAGTGACTTTTCTAGAAGGTCAGTGGGTCCATATGTAAAAAGCATAGAGGAAAATTAAGTAGGCAAAAATGTGTTTTTACTATAAGGTCATGAAAACATACCATCATATGCTTGGGATAAATTTATTAAGTGAAAGAATTTATGTACATTATATCTTATAGTTTACAATTTTGCATGTACACATTTTTATAATTGGATGTCCAATATTTACTTCAGTATGTATTCTAATAGAAGAAAATTAATTTGCTACAAGTCAAAGGTTAAAAAGCTAATCAAGGTATTTCCTCATTATACGTATATATAAATATTTATTATTTTATCAAGAATTAAATAGTTTCTTGTCTGTCTTTATTTCTTTAAGTCAAACAGTAGTAGTAAAAGAAAATTAACAGAACTAGATTGTAACCTAATTATTTAAGTTCACTTATTCCCAAGAATATATTGTATGCATAAGTATTTAATACGGATAGAAAAAGTACAAAATATGATAAATACTGTAAATAATAAATTTAAATGCAGAAAATAAGTACACAAAAGTCTATGTAAAAATACTTATAGTTGTTGATACATGAAATAGATGGGATAGTTAGCACAGAGATATAGATATGACACCTTAACTGCATAAAGCAACTTTCAGAACAGTTTATAAAGTGATGTGAGCTGGCCACAGGAGAGTAGGAATAGAAAGAGGGCTTATAAAAGTTTTTTTGAAAAGATAATAGTTATCTAGCATGTTAATAGTGTTTCTCATTGTTTGTATTTGAAGTATGGAGCAAGAATATTATTCTAATAAGAATATTAAGAGAATAAGGGTATTTACAGTTTTGAAAAAATGCACTTAATGGGGCTGAGGATTTAGCTCAGCAGCAAAGCGCCTGCCTGGCAAGCGCAAGGTCGTGAGTTCGGTTCCCGGTACCGGAGAAAAACCAAAAAAA
>NW_004955457.1:2291542-2408282 GCF_000276665.1 Chinchilla lanigera
AGAAAAAAAAAAAAAAAAAAAAAAAAAAAAAAATGCACTTAATTGTTTCCTGAAAATTTACAGTCAACAAAAGCTTCATGTAATTAAGTAATGCCAATTTCTCTTGTATTTAAAGCTGTCATTATCAAGCCCTTAGCCTTAACTAAGTAAAAAATACTGTATATTTTACTATACTGCTGATAAACCAATATTATCAATACCAGCATTAAAATTATGCAATCTTTCAAAAATAAGAAAGGATTAAAGAGTACATCTGTATGGTAGAGTAAGTCTTATCAAGTAATGCTACACAGACATGGTAATTTATCAGTACTCAAAATCTGCAGGGGGAATGAGTCTAGGATCCTTTACACGGATGATCAAATTCCTTATACAAAATAGTGCAATATTTGCATTTAACTTATGCACATCCTCTGTTTAAATCATTTCTAGATTGCTTATAACATCCAGTACAGTGAAAATGCTATGGAAACTGTTGCTACACTATATTGTTTAGGGAATAAGCAGAAGAAAAATGTCTGTACATGTTCAGTCCAAACACAAGCATCATAGACCTAACTGCATTTTCATGGTTAGGAATTGTATTGTAGAAATTTGCTCAATCTCTCCAAATAATTTAAAATATGATAAGAAATAAACCTTTAAAACCCTAAATATGTAAAGAAAATATAAATCTCATTTTAATGGTAGCTATTAGATTAGATTTCATACATTTGACATTGATACTCCTTATCCATTCCTACAACACAGTCTTTAAATCTCAATTATATATAATCTGCACAATACAGGTGAAACTAAAGGTCACAGTTGTCAAGTAGAAAGATCTACTTATGTTTATACAAAACATTTGCTGCTTTAAATGATAATGAATACTGAAATGTCAATAATACAAATGATATTTTGAATATATGCCAGTGCTTAAGTGCTCGTTGTTGAACTGAAATAAGTGTTTGTCTGAGCTATGAAGTAAGTCCGAGAGGCAGAGGCTGTAAGGCAAGGAGTGCGTTGCCATGGATGATCCCACAGAGGTTGGAAGTTTTTGCTTACACAGGAAATCTGTGTTACACTGATAGGAGGAACACACGGCCAGCCTGAAATTGGTGAACGCTTTGCACAGCTGCATCTAAAGCACGCCTAAAGGGCCAGTTCGCCTCACTGGCCTATAGCTTAGTTTTTACATTGCTGACCATTATTCTACTTGTTTTCTTTGTTAGATCTTTCTAGAATGTACAATTTTGTTGTCCAGCAGCCTACCATTATTTTAGTATTTTCAATTACTTTGATTTGGTTTTCAAACTTCAGTTGGTTCACTGTATCTTTTATCTTCAGCCACTATTTCTCTCTGACATTCTTCATCTTTCCTAACATATATTTTTATTTATTAGCCATATAATGAAAACACCTCTAATTGTCTTCATCTTTACGATGAAAAAGCATTTTAACCTTTTTATTTCAATTTCTCAGTTGATGGCATGCGTCTCCTTTCAGGTTTTTAACCTATTCATTTATTTTATTTTAATAGCTCCCTATTTATTTCTTAATGTTTGTCCCTGACTAAAATTTAAATATATCTAATATTCACATTACAACATTTAGTGTACTTAGTTTTAAACTCAAGTTTCTGTATTTTACCATTTCACTGTCATTTACCAATTTCCCTGTACTGCTCATCTCAAAGCCATCCTTGTTTGAGGATGACTTTTTCTTTAGGGTAGTGCTGAGCGAGGAACAATTCCCTCTAAGTAAGTGGGAAGACTTTGTCCCCCAGCTTCCTCTTCATTGCTCCTTATGGTTCCCACAGATGGGACCCCAGCCTTTCCACAAAGATTTCTCCACACAGGAAAAGTCAATTTCCTCTTAGATATTCCTGCGACATTGTGGGCTGGCTCAGACCTGAAGGATGAAGAGTGGAGAGAAGCAAGGTGGTGGCTGCTTTACTTCACTGCAATGTGGTCTTTTCAACTGACACTCTTCAGTGCATTGTGACGTAATATGGCAAAGGACATTTTTAATAAATGCAATGAAGAGCTTAAAAGAAAGCGTCATGAACACAAGATAGTGAAGTATTGTGAACACAGAGAAGGGACCCAAAGAGCCTTTCCCTTCTGAAAAAATCAGCGTCAAAACCTGTCAATAAGTTTCATGAACTTTACATGCACAAGCTGCACTGGCGAGCAAGTGACCATCCTGAAGTGATCACAGCTCAGTCAGACACAGCAGAATCACACAGCTGAATCTACACAATTGTAAAAAGTAATATTATTTTTTGGTGCCAAGGCCCTGAGTTGTGAAAAGGTCTGGCTGTTGAAACAATGAGAGCATAGTGGACAGGTATACAGATTTGGAGAGGTTAGTAAGAACCAAATAAGGGAAGGTCATATGAGCCTTGTACAAGAGTTTTCGCTCTTTTGCTATGGCAACAGGCACTCTATGAGCATCCTTCAAAACACAGTAATGCAGTCAGGCTCAACTGAGACAGATTTCAGGAACCAGGGATGCCAGCTCTAGGAAGCTGCTTCTAAGGGCAGCAGATGCTTTGCCAAGAAGCAAGCTATGATTTAAGGAAAAAGCTGGCATTCCCACCTAATGTCCGCTTTTCTGAGATTCTAAAGGTGGGAATGTTAAGGTGGTGGTCTTTTTTTAATGAGTGACTGCTAAAATCATCAAAATTATGATCTTCTCCAGCAAACAGGCAGTTATAGCTTAATAACATATTACAAATAATATACTGTCATTGTAAGTTTTGATATATTTTTCATTTTAGCTAATTAAGCCATTTTATTGTATTTTACTTACTAACTGTGCATTTCACCTTTTTTTTAAATGCATTTTGACAATGTAGAATGTAAATGGATTGTTTTATTCCTCTAGGTTAAAGTGAAATCATGACATTTCTCCATTTAAGTCCACTGAGGTAAATAATCCATTTTAAATTTAACATGACTAGGCAATCCCCAAAAACTTCCAAATACTGTATAAGATAGTGTCATCTTGAAGTACTAAATACTCCTCAAAAATATTAATTTTTTAACCTTTAGTGATTTCCCATAAAAGCAATATAATTTAGCTGTTCAACTTAGACCTTAAAGTTATTTATTATTAAACAGGCATCTATAAACACTAAGGCAATTTATTTACACATCCTAATGGCTCCTTGGGCTAGGTATAATACTGGTTTTATAGGTGAAGAGATAAAAGTTAAATACGTTGCTTAAAGTCCCAGGGCTCACATTAAAAAAAAAAGAGATAAGTAGTTTAAATAATGAGCCTAAGGTCACAGAATTAGTATATAGAACGTCCAGCTCTAACCAGCATTTTTCACCTTAGCCACTAATATATCTTGTCTCACTAAACCTCTATGCTTTAATCATTTTAAATCACAATAATTAGAAAAACCATGAAGCAAATAAATCAAGAATAAGGTAATAAGCATTCTAAAATCTCAGACTCTTCACCAGCAAAATGGGCAAATAATAGTACCACACTAAAGAGCTTATCATTAGAATTGAATGTCACTGTATGCGACAAAACTTCAACATTGTAATTGTTTCAACTTCTCAATAAATGTTCATTATACTCATTTTAGTAGTATGATCCAAAACTTAAGAGAAACATGTTAGCTTATCTCTAAGGAGAAACTAATAAGCTATTCATACACTGCATTTTTATTGAGCTTACTATTTCAAAGTTTATAATTTTAACTAAATGACTTTCAAGTAAACCAATAGAAAATAAATTCTTAAGTATGGGTCCTGGAATAAAAGGTCCAATTTTTGAAATTAATTCAGCTCTTTAAGAAATCATTAATTACATAATGACATGAAAGTTTCAAAGCTTCTCAGCAGCATCTTCAAGAATTGTTACTGATATAAGTTACCTTGGAGAGCTTCCGATTGAGATCAGAAATGAACAGCTGATTTTTCCTCCGTGAAAATACCTCTCCCTCTCTCCCAGAGTTACCCATGTGTTTGTATAGGAAAAGCCTAGTCTGCATCATAAACCATGTGCTTTGTTACCCTTGACACAGATGTATTTTACATACACCGCCCATCCTGATATTGCTCTGATGTGATTAGAAGCTGCAGTTGTTTGGGAAGTAAGATAACAAAATATTTGCTTGGGCATATGTTACCTTTTTCTAAGGAAAATATACCCCAGGTAATTATAAGGTATAACCCAGGTAATTATAAACTAATCTCTAATATCAGGTGTCACAACCGGATTCCTTTTGCCCTGTTTCCTTCAATCCCATGAAAAGGCATAAATAATATCACTCCTGCTCTATCCATTTTTCATTGGCCCATAATCAATAACTGGATTTCTAGATCATACTAACATAATGACATAATGATACACATAAATAAACCTGTCTCTCTCAAATGGTAGCAATTTATACAACTACTGAATGAAGTTGTATATTTAGCTATTCTCATTTCAAAACCACTTACTATTTTCTTACATAAAGCTCCAAGTTTTAGGAATGTGATTCCATCACATCCTTGGCTCTGACCAAATCAGTACCCTTCCTCCTAATTGGTGATTTGGCTGAATAAAGGAGATTTTAACTGCATTTTATCATTCTATGCCTTGTATACATAATATTCATAAGTTAATGGTACCTGGAATGCCAAATTTTTCTTTTTACATATGCATCAGTTGAAAAGTCCTAAGCAGTAGAAAGCTGTTGAGGAGCTTAAATGACAGATGATAGACTGTGAAAGAAGTAAAGGAAAAATGAATTTTGGATATACGGGATCCACAGACTGAAATGATCTATTGCATGTGATAAGTACAAGGAAGGATGATGCCTGGAAGATTCACAGGTTATTTTAGGTTATCTTATGGATGATAATGACACTAAAATGAGAAAAAGAAGGTGAAGGTGGACAGGAAGGAAACAGTGGAGAGAACTACTAAAGGTGCTTACAGACACACAAGTTTAAACGTCCTACTTTATGAGGTACTCTGAATTAACGGTTATTGCCTTGGGATAATGTCAACAGTTTTAAATTAAAGTTGAATTCAGTGCATAAATATTGTTATGTATGTTGAGTTTATGTCTAATAAAAGTTTTATTACTTTCTATTAAATTATAAAAACACTATTAATGTGAAAAAATTAATGATATAAAACCAACATGACATTATCACTCTAGTCATGGCAAAATAAGAAATTTCCAAAATTGGTGTAAGATTTAGACCTACCAGCACGAGCACTGATGTTTACAACCCATTCATCATATAACTGTGAATGGCAAGGGGAAAACAAGCGGAAGCTCATCTATATACATTGTCTTTAAAAATGGATGAAAGATAATGTCTTGGCAAGTCTAAGTGAGGGACTCCATCCATCAAGTAAAGGCAAAAATTGCTGGAACTACCGATTACTGATATTTTCCCTTGTCTTGTGACCTTTAATTATTTAAGCAGGATGATGTGTATAGGGGTGAATATAATGTAATTTGAAATGCTAATTGGTTAAAGAGAACTAGAGGTATATTGTTCCTTGTCCTAATCAAACTTCCTATCATTCTTCACTATAAAAAATTAACTTTTGCCTTGTATTTGCATTTCCCTTCGTGTTACACAGTAGGCAGTAGGAAATACCAGTGTATAATGAAAGAAGATGTTGAAATGAGAGGTGTTTTCTATAATTTACTAGAATATTATTAATGCACTGTCCTTCTATGAAAATAGACCTGCCTTATCATAAAAATATGCTCCAGAAAAAACTTTTATGCAAAAACTAAACGTCTAGTTTTTTCAAAAACTGAAACTATGTCCTAAGGGAGACAAGCATAGTTTCATTTCTTACCAACCTTAGTTAATAGGTGGGATTTTTATGCACTGTTGGCACTACACATAATTGCTATATATAATTATAATATGTCCATTGATGCCTTCTTGTAGGTCACTGTGGTTATTACTATGGACCTAGATAATTAAAAGAGAATGAAAAATGATTATAGCCCCAGAAGGGCAACTGTCGGTCTCTCACTGAGTCTATGAAACACTGGAATTGAAAATGCTTTACGCATCATCTGTGACCAATGTAAAAGTCTTTCTATAATGTATGCTGCAGGTTGACCAAAAAAAAAAAAAAAAAAAAATCAGAACACCTTCTGGAAAATGAGAGCTGCTCAAAGAAACCATGTCTAAACAAATTTAATGATGAAGAAAGATACATGCAAGGACACTAAACATAATCCAAAATAAGTGAAAGATCTAATCTAATAATTAGATGATATATTTATTCATAGAACACACCCTAAAAAATAAATAGCTCCTTAAAATTAATGCTTACATTTATTGTAAATTCATGCACATCTTCCTTCTTAAAGTTAATGGCATAAATATTACTGTATCATTATTTAATGGAAGCTAGCTGAATATGAATACTTTAGTACTTTGATAGTAAATCATAAAACAGATAGAGCAGATCTTTACATTACAGTAAACATTTTAAATTTTTCTCTATACTACTTATAAATAATGATTACAAGTATTTTTAACTACATGTAATTATCCTTCCAGGTAGAATTTTCTTGAAGTTTCAAGAAACTGTAAACTGTCTTTAATAACTGAAAATTTAAATGTATACTGTGCTCTAATATGTTGCTGGTTTGTTTTGGGTAGATGTAAACATTATAAAAATTGCAAAAGAATTTTAGCTTATTATAAATACACATTTTAAAATACCGATAAATAACTGTAATTATTTAAAAGATATTTAATTTCAAATTTCACATTTAAAAATATCAGTTATAATATTGTGAAAATATATGCAATTCACAAACAAAACAATTAAGCTCTTATGGAGCTATGTTACTGCCCATTTTTTAATCCTAAAAGCTACTTAGCCATTTGATGGCCAGTGCGTGTTTTGGTGGAAAGTCATGGAACACTACCACATGGACCTAAGGACTTCAGGCAGCACACACAGCTGTGCTCTCGCTTCGAGGGCTCTGCATTTGCTGTTCGCTCTGTCCCTCATTTTCTTTCCTCTTTGCATATCCTGCTTCCTCACGTACCTCAGGTGTTCAGTACATGCACGCTCTCAGAAAAGTCCAGGCCACGCTCTTTAATTCTGTAGCTACTCTGTACTCAGTGTCCCTCTGTCTTTCTTTATGTTTCTCTACAGAACGTATGGCCATCAAATGCAATAACGATGCCGTGTGTGTGTGTGTGTGTGTGTGTGTGTGTGTGTGTGTGTGTTCATTATTGCCCCCAATAAATGTAAGCTCTTTGAAATAGATTTTTCTCTAGTTAGTTAATTGCTCAGAACAGTGCCTGAATATTACTCAAGAAATTTCTGTTTAAAGAATGAGTGAATGTGAAAGTCCCATCTTTCTTTTGAAAGATTTTTTTTTTTTTTTTATATAGCCTACCTCATGCAACTCCACAGGAATGTAAAGCATCAGTCTGGGATATAAAAGCTTAATAAAGCCTGGAGAGTTTTCCAAGCAAAGATGACTCAAGGGTCCATGCTACTTTCATCATATGGGTCAGTGCTTTCAAAGTCCCTTGATTCCAACTAAAGGGACCCTAAAGTCCTTCTGGGTCTTAGAGGCTAGGCCTGGAAGTGTAGGTAATATCTCTGCTCAGTTTAGTCACAAGCTAAATTCACTTCAGGAGGCTGGGGAAGGGACTCTTCCAATGGGTTCAGAGAACAGGAACAGTACTATTATTCTGCCACACAGAAACTAGGAAAACATGTTCTTCTTTTTCATAAAGAACTTTAAAATATACACCTCTGCATGCTTACTATGAGCCATGGAAGAAAGAATCTAGAATGAAGGAAGAAAGGTGACTGCAGGAGTGAGGAATAAAATATTAGTTACATTTTGAGGAAATTGCCTCTCTGAGGAGGTGACAATTCTGCTAGGAGAGATAAGAATGAGCCAGACATGCAAAAATTAGAAAATTGACACTGCTAAGACAGAGAAGACCTAGTGTGAAGACGTATGAGCAAGAATAAACATGGCACATGTGCAGGTTAGTGAGAAGACTGGGGTGGCTGAAAGAACTGGGCGAGAGACAATGGGAGAGCAAGTAGCCAGCACAGCAGACAGGAGCTCATCTTGCAGAGCCTGTTAGGCCACACAGGAAGTTTGCATTTTATTTTAAAATAAAGAGTAGATATTGTTATACTTAAAGGAAAAAAGCCCACAATCTGCTTTACATTTTTAAAACATCAGTTTAGCTGCTATGAAGCAAGTAAACTATTATGAGGTAAATACATAGACCTTTGCAAAAGGGTAAACAATACAGATAGAGAAAAGACATACTGGACTTACTAGTATAATGGAAATTGAATTGTGAGAGCATGAGAAATCAAAATGACTCCCAGGTTTTATTGGTAAACTGTGTAAGTTTACCAAAGGCGTTGCCTTGCAAATATGAGGAAGTTCAAGAGCACACCAGATTTTCCCAGAGAACAGTAAGTTTTTCCTTGGACATCATAGTTTGAAGTAGCCTATTAGGTATTCCAGCTCACATGTTGGGATAGAGATGTCACTGTATGGAGAATATTTAAAGCAAAGGATGGAAAAGTCCCCCTGAGCAAGTAGTGAAAAGACAAAGCTGTGGGTGAAGCCCAGGGGCAATCCAGCAGCCAGAAACCTGACCTCAGAGTAGCAGGTCACTGAAGATGTGCTCTAGATCCGGTCCGTCCAGTGGGCAGCAAGAACTCCAGAATGCCATTGGGAGAATGAGAAGAGCACAGGGTAGCCGAAAGATAGTGAGCACTTCAATTCACTTTTAGTGAAAATGAGCAGAGCATGAGCAAAAACCATAGTTTGGTGAGAAGCTCTCTGAACAAAAAAGGAATTTTGGTTAAACGAATGGGAGTTACTGAAGGACATTTTCTAGGCTGACAGGAGCCATCTTGTAAAAGTAGTGGAAGGATATCTACCTAAGTCAGAGTTTAAAAATTCTCTTAACTAATCTAATTTAAAATCCTTCTGGTTCCCTGACCTATGAAATTACACTCTATAAAAATGCAAATTAGTAATACATTAAGAATTTTTATATTATCTTGATTTTAATATGCATTTATTTTATTATGACCTTGTTAGAAAAACACAGTAAAAACTACAGTTTGATAAATCTGTTTTCCAGAGACAGAACAAATAATTAGTAAATTCTGCACTTAAACACAATCTAATTAATTATTTTAATATTTAAATTTATAGCAATTATCTTAGGCCATGCTTATTAACAGAATAAAAAAGGCTTTCACCCTCAATCATAGGTCATAGCATTGTATCTTACTGGTAAATTGTATGCCCAACTGTAAAAACAGAGATTATTTTCTCAATTTAAAAAATAATAATAATACATAGTTTATTTACTGCTTTTGAGTTAAACAAATTTGACACAAATTGTCTCTGTGATTCTCAAGGTTTATAAGCCTCCTGTGTATATGTGAAAAAAGAAAGAGGGAAAAGAAGGAATAATGTCTGTGTTACTGAAATATGAAGGTCATGGATGGTATGCTCAAAGCAGATGAACCTTGGCATTCATAGGTGCTTAGTAAATCACTGTTATTGCTTATATTCTTTCTGTTATCATTGAATTACTATTATTGTTATATGTTTGAAGTTACAAAACCTATATACCATAGTCAAGAACTTTCTTTCCACCTATGGTAATTGACAGATAAACAAAAGTAAAGAAATCCAGGACCATTTTAGAACCTTTCTGGGCAGTTGGGGGTGTGCAATCTCCAGCGCTGCAAGATTGAATAATAAAAAAATTGAGCCAATAAACAGTTTATGAAAGAATTATTAAGCCCCAAAACACTTTACTGTACTGTACATGTGTACTGGGTGGTCATTAATCTGGTTTTAAAATTAATAAAGATTATGCAAATGATGAAACTTAAAATTTTAAATTTAATTTTATACTAAGGATTGATTGTATAGAATGTGAAGAAAAACATGAAGTGGGTGGGAGAAACACAAACATCAGGCAAAGAACAAATGTCAATAAGGAAACAGAAACTGAAACAAACTGGAAATGAAGTAGACTGGTGAAAAAAGGCCCAGATAAATGAGTTTCCCCCAAAATCACAACTTCAACTTTCTTTGAGGTATGTTACCATAAAACACTAGTGATTATTCTTTCTACTACTGACTCATTTTTCTGCTGTCTAACACATAATGCTAGACTCTTCTCTCCTAGTGGACAAACTAGTGAAGATTATGACAGAGAAATTATTCCCTGGGTTGTAGCAGTAGTTACTAGGACATCTGTGTTTCCAAAGGCTGGAAATACATTAAGCTAAAATCCATATTTTTGTCTTTGAGTAAGAGCTAGATGTTTCCCTCTTTCTCTCCCCTATATTTTCATTTAAGAAAAGCTTTTCCCTGGACCTCCATTTAATCACGGGATTGCCCATCTCTTCCCATTCTCTCCATTAGATGCACAAGCTGTGCCCCCGCATCCCTCTGCTTAGAGCACTCAGTCATGTTCAAGTCGCCAGCAGCTATTCCCACCATCCAAGCCCCATGATTACAAAGAGTCAAAGCAGTCTGTTACTAAATTTCTTTACAAAGGAGTTGTGTTTGCTACTGTAATTTAATTTATTATTAATTAAGGTGCTGAAATGTAAGTACAATAAACAGAATTGCTGTCAATGAAAATTAAATTAACATTTTGATAGGTGTGGAGAGTATCTTCTTCATGCCTAAAGTTCTTATTTAAAATTAAGGAAATCACAGATTGAAACTGTAGATGATGCATTACTGGCACAATTTATGCAAGCAATATGATGTAGAATTCCAGCCAATAGACACTTAAAGAAAAAGTCATAAACTTTTATTATGACTGACATACAAATTCATATGTACCTGTTTTAAGTGAAAACAGAAGAAGAAGACATCATGTAGCATGTTTATGGTTCCTTTAATGTATTTACACACCATTTTGATTCATTAATCTATTGATTTTTATCACAAAAGCTAAGATCATAGCAGTTATATTCTTAAGGCATACGTCACGGGCAGCATTCTTGTTACCAGGAAATAAAACAAATAATGTTTAAGAAGAAGATTACACATATAAGGTCATCAAAAGCAGAGGAAACTTCACAAGTGAAAAAAAATACTTACCACAGATAAAATTTAAGGTATTAAAGCTTGCTAATATCTATTCCAAGGCATTGACCATCTCTAAGTATAACAGGAGCAATTACAAGATGTTTGCTGCAAATTTTTGTACAATCACAGGTTGTTTTAAGACAAACTACATGCACACTTTGGATTATAAGACCAAATACAAGAAAACAATGTTACTTAAGTGTAATCTAATGACATTTCTATGGTCATCAACGAAAGCTGACCATTTGCTTAAACTGTAATGTGTCATGGTATTGTACTGTAGGATTTATACATGCACATTCCCCTACAAGAATATTTTCTTTAAAAATCTGAACAGTAGTATTATAAATTTAAAAAGATTTATACATTTTTCATCATATAAATATGCAGATTTTTTAAAAGTATATTGTATAAACATCAAGCAATAAATTTTGCCTTTAAGCCAGTGTAATTACAGTTTATGAAATTATGATCTTCTTAAAAAAAGAGACAGGATATTAATGGAGAAAGCATACATTGATAAAATATGTAAGTAAAATGAACAAGTAAAATGCATAGTTGCTGAGGTCCCATCTTTAAAATAGTTCTAGAACTCCATCTAAAATGATCTGTGCATTATTTAAGCCAGAACTCTAAATCCACAATGAAAGTACATGATAATGTACTTAGTCTGCACTGCCACCAAGTGCCTAAACCAATTAATTTTAAAACTTTTGCAGAAGCTAAAAGATGGTTCTTTTTCTGTTTGAGTAATAATTTGGGAACAGGCTAAGAAGAATGCATCTTTAACATGAATTACTATAAGGTCTCTACAATTTAGATGTGACAATAAAATCTCAAAAGAATTAGTAAAACATCAAGAATCCTACCAGCTCACTGGAAGTTCGTGCAGTCTGAAAATGTTACTCAGTCTGTAGTCAAATTTCGGTGGACAAAGATTTTCTTTATTTAAATCCAAATTTAGATTTGATTGCATCTCTTTTGGAAATTCTGAATCCTAGAGAAAACATAAAGTAAGAATTCTGTGTTATTCAAATAACTGCAGGCACTGATAGTTTGTCTTATTTAATACTGAATTACGCACATTATTACATTTTCCTATACTCTTACCATAAGCCCTTCATGTTCTAATTTAGCTTAGAAAAAAATATGTAAAAAAGATAAAATTTAAGGCACATTTCTACTTATACAATCAATTTTACTTATAAACTGCGTGCTACATGTTAAAAATTACTGAAATATTTCTTTTGTGATGTGAAGCACAGGATAGCAGTGTCTTGTATGTTTGGACAAATGTCATTTCTCAATAAGCTTTCAACCTCAGAATAACATCAGTAATCAGTCTGTGATAATTATTATATCCCTTTGTCTTCTGTAACTTACAGGACTAAAAATAATGCCACTGAGTAACAAATGAACCCTTGATGGGCTGGGGCTGTAGCTCAGTGGCAAGGTGCTTGCCTCACAGGTGTGAGGCCCAAGGGTCAATTCCCAGTACTGGAAAAAAGAAAAAAAACAATAACACTTGCTTATTGTTTAATTATTAAAGGTTTCTTCTTTAAATCCAAGAAACATTAATTTATAGACATTTACTAAAGATAAAGTTTCACCTATAGAAAAAGAAAGAAATCATCTATACTAGCACCAAAATCTTGTATTCATTGGTCACTTCTTTCCCACTGAGGAAACTCCAAAGACCATTCTATGTCCATATAAAAAGAATATCTCCAGATAAAAGAAGACCTGCTATGAATAGACACACACTATTAATAATAGATAAACTGCATAATAGTATTTTTTTAAAGAAAGTAATCTATTTCCTTTGTTAAACTCTAAAATTAATGTTAGAGAGGGAAACATTCATTCATGTAATAGAAAATATTTGTAAGTGCATTTTATCTCAAACGATATTCTGGACATAAGAACTCTTCCACTAACCAAGCAGATGAATGAGTCTTGCTCTTGTGGAGGTAGTATTCTAGTATATTCTTTCCTATACTTTCAGAATTGGAAAATGGTAAAGCTAACTTCATAAATGAGACATTTTTCTGAACAACAAGCTAGTATATATTCACACAGAAATGTGTATTTCATGATACTGCAAAGAAAATTAGAATCAATCTTAGTCTCATCTCTCAGATATAATCAATATTAACACTTTGGTATAGTTACTTCATTTCTTCTTTCTCTCTTAATTTTTACACAGTTGGCACCATGCTGCATTGTCCACTCACTAGTCTTCATTTAACATTATATTACTTCATCTTTATATCATTTGGTCTGTTTTGTAAGAATGATAAATGCCATCTTTTATGCAACAGCCTGCTATTTTTGTGTCTCTTATGGATATCAATACTAGAATACAGCATTTAGAGTTTTCTGTCTGTAAACTTGCCCTGACTGATTATTTCCTTAAAGTGTAGTTCTACAAGAGTAAATAAATAATTCAAATAAAATAAATATTTGATGGAAACATGATAACTTCACAGATTGCGCTTCAGAAACACTGTACCAGTTTGCACTCCTGCCAGTGTAAATTGATGAATTCACCACATCGCTAATGGTACACACACACACACACACACAGAGACAATTTAAAATCATCCATTCATTGCACAATTATTTCTTTTGACCAGTATTTACTATTGAATCTCTACTTCCTGATAGACACTGGTTTCCATTCTTATAATATGTCCCTAAGCAAAACAGATACAATTCCTTTCCTTGTGGATCTTGCATTACACCAAGAGAACAAGGATAGTAAAAATAATACACATGTAAATTATATTACACCTATTAGGTGAAATTCTATGAAAATATTATTGGCAATTCATATACAAACCCCCATTTCATTTATGTTTCTTAAATAATTTGAGTAGGTTAAACTTCTTTATATTTCCCTTTTCTTTCCATTTTTTCTGAATTACATATTTATGTCCTTTGACCATTTTTCTACTGTTATGGAAATATTTAATTTTAATTATGTTGCTTGGGTTGAAGATGAGAGGGCAAATAATTATGATGGAAAATATACCAGTGGATCAAAACCCAGTTATACATAATTTTTGAACTATATGGAAATATCCTAGCACCTCAACTTATTACCTTTACCTTTTAATAAATATTGTTATATCATTAGATCAAAGTAATAAAGTAAGATATTTAATAAAAGTTAACCACCTAGGCCCTAACTCTTATTTCTGTGACTGAGAAGAATATTGGAAAATGTATCTGTTTCATAGGCTGCTGCGAGAAGTGAGTGAGATAATCGCTGTAAAGTACTCATCACATGCTTGGTGCTTAGTAAGATCTTAATAAACATTAGCTATTTCTTTTGCTAGTTTTACTATTCATGTAATTAATAGCACATGTTAATTTCAACTGGTTAGTATTATTTCATACTCTAGTTTTTACTGTAATTTTCTATCAAATTATAGGTTTAATACTCTCTTGAGATACTGATTAAACAGTCTTGGTTTTAGTATGCTATTGCTGTACTTCTGACAATCCCAGTCTCATATTCTGTTACCTTCTCTATCTATCTGGGTATCTACAGCTGTCCCAGTACCAATGATAACAGTTCTCACCTCACTGCCCATTTACAATTAAATATAGACTTGCTGTTTGTATTAACCATTTGTTGTTGGTTATATTAACCACTTAATAGTTTACCTCAAGCATTACTCAGGCAGTGTGTATCTGTATTTGAATAATTGGATTGGTAAGTGGTTAAAAGGATGTTGAGCCAGATGTGTACTGTTATGGTTTTGATTGAGAATGACTTCCAAAACTCTCATGTGCTCCAAGGCAGGGCTTTTGCAAAGGAATTAAACCATAGGTGGACTACATCTGATTATATTAGGAGGTACGTCTGATCAGAAGAGTCAGGAGGCATGACCTAAAAGGCTTTATCTTCCTCTTTTACTCCTTCTATCTTCACATCCTTACCTCCATGATGTGATCAGCTTACCTCCATGGAATGCCCTCCACTATGCTATTTCTGCCTTGGAGCTGGCTTAGGAATGAATCCTTTAAAAACAATGAGCCAAAATAAACCTCTTCATTAAGTTGTCTGTGCCAGGTATTGTGTCTCAGTAATGAAGGTGACAAAAACAAATTTTGGTACTGAGAGTAGGGTCATTGCTAGGACTACCTGACCAGGTGGTTTAGAACACTTTGGATCTGGCTCACAGGTAGAATTTAGAAAGACTTGGAGATGTTAATTGTGGAAGCTCCAGAAGGCTGTAAGCTAAGCTTGATGGGAGAATCTGGTCAGAGTTCAGAGAATTGCTGACAGAAGTGCATACAGTAAAGGACAGGCTCAGAAGGTTTCAATTGAAAACAAGGACTCCATTGGCAGTTGGACTCTCTACCATGTGCATTATTCTCTGGCAGAAAATTTGTCTACATTTTGTTCATGTCCTGAGACTTTGCTAAAGACTGAGATTAACCACTTACCATTTATGGTGGTTAACTGACTAATTGTCAACTTGAGTGGGGAAGGCCCAGCTGAATTGAGCCATCATGGTTCTGTGTGCAGAAGACCCACCTAAGGAAGCTTGTTGTCAGAACTGTATAAAAGGAGAATGGGAGGGAAGGATTTCAGCTGATATTCCTGTAGCTGCTTTCTTCAGAGGAGTTACAGTGATTTTTCTTCAAAGGAGCTTTGGCTGCTTTCTTTCTTTGGGGAGCTTCAATCCTCGTCTTCACCTTGGATGTTGTCTCCTTGCTTCCAGTGCAGATCCCTCAGCCTTCTTGCTCAGATCCTTCAGCCTTTTGTCACAGACACTTCAGCTTCAATCACTGGCCCTTGAGCCGTTCCAGTGCAGATCCTTTCATCTCCCATTGCAGATCCTTCTGCCTCTTGATATGGACACGTATGGGACACTGCTGTGGGTCTCCAGCACATAGACAGATGTCTTGCACTTTTCTACATCTCACTAGTAAGCACTGACTAATACACCAGTCCAATTATTTAAATACAGGATGACCAAAAATTGCATATTTTTAAATTAATTTTTATAAGATAATATAACAAGAAATATAAAAATAACAATTATATCAAATTTATTCAATACAAGAATTGACTGGTTGAAATGACACCTGCCTGAGTGATGCTTGAGAAAGTGAGTACATAAACAAATGCTCTGCCTGAGTGAAACTCTGGGTAACTGTTAACTGGTTAAGGGCAGTAGACTAATTAACCTGGTGGTGCAAACATCAAGGCAGACTAACATTTGGGTAGTAGAATGGGTAATGCTGGTCGCTTTTGGCCATATTCACTATAAGCATTTTAAGCAAAAAGCCCATTTAAAGGTGGCAGCTTTGCCAAAAGAAAAGTGCCTATAGATTGGAACAAAGGAGATCACGGTTCCTAAAATGATTACCATAAAGAAGCCAAGTGCTTTGCATCAGAACAACACGAAAGATGCCTCAAGGGCATGTCAGGAATAAGCAAGACCCTACCCTTCTTTGGTTTAAGGGTGGAAAGGGGCAAAGGTAAACTCATTTCAAAGACTTTCTTTGCTTCAAAGAAAGTCCCAGGGCAATCTGCTGGAGAATGTTGCCTAAAGAATAGGTTCCCTACCATTCTTTTCACAATGCTCAATCATCCAGACACTGAAAGGCCTCTGAAGCCATGATCCAAGAGCACTCAGCTACTGTTTGAATTGGTGGCAGATCTTTATGTCCTCCACATGGTAGTGGTTTTACAGGCATGCAGAATGCAAGAGTTACAGGATCAGGAACATTTCCACCAGATTTTGAAGAAGGCTTGGGAGACAAGGCAGTTTACCTTTGCACTGGCAGTACATGAAGCCATGTGAGTGAAATGAAAAGTGGAGAGTATAGTACACTGGGAAAGCCAGGAACATGGCACATCTGAAGAAAGTCACAGGCACTGAGCAAAGCCACCCAAGAGAGACCATAAGAGCTACAATCAGAAATGCCATAGGGTTGGTGCTGACCAAGCTCTTTGGAGTTCACATCATGGCACTACTTGCCCAGGGTGCTGGACTTGGAGCTGCAAGGTTTAATGTTTTACCTACTGATTTTGGTCTAGCTTTGGTCCCATTCCTTTCTATGCCCCTATTCTTTTCTTTTGGAATGGGAATGTTTACTCTCTGCTGTTGTATGTTGGCAGTGCTTAACTTTCCTTCATATTTTTTACAGGGGCTAACAGCTAAGAGTTTGCCTTGAAACTCAGGGGGGACTTTGGACTTTTAAGAACTGATAGGCTTTGGTATCAATTAGAAAGACTAAATGCATTTTCTATAAAAAGATATGCATGAATCTTTCAAGGTCAGGGGTAGAATGTTATGGGTTAGATCAAAATGATCATCTAATTTCTCTTGTGCCCAGTGGTGAGGCTTTTGGAAGGTGACTGGGCCTCAGGAGTGCTATAGCTGATCGTGACACTTGGAAGTGGGGCCTAGCTAGAAGAGGCGGGTCACTAGGTACAGGACTGTCAGGATACAGACCCCTCGCCAGCTCCTCCCTTCTGTCTCTGCTTCCTGGCCTCCATAAGGTTGAGCAGCTTCCTCCACAGTGAGCCCCTCCACTGTGCCCTTTCTGCCTTGACACTGACTGACCATGGACTGAGACCTCTAAAACCAATGAGTCCAAATTAACTCTCCTTCAGGTTGCAGATATAAGAAAATGACTAAAATGGTACCTTCTATCAATTTCAGTAATATACCAGTTAAGCATCCCCAGTATCTATCCCTATGGACAAACCAGGCTATCTATTTGGACTTCCTCCAGATGAGTCTCTTGGGCACCCAGGTTACTCTTACACCTGGTATTCAAGCTATGATCTGATTTTCCATTTTTCTCTTCACATTCCTTTGAACTATTATTAATGGGAATTAATCCCAAATAATTTTGAGCCAGAATTTGAGAGGCACTATATTAGTTACAAATATGAGTAGAGAACGTTTTTTCCACTCCAAAGAGTCACAGTCCTTCTCTAAGACAACAACATAAATGAAAAACAACATCATTGAAAAAAGCTAGATTAGAAATATGTAGACAGTATTAAGGTTAACAAATAAGTAATAAAATTATTAGAACAGAAGAGACACTGTTAAACACGTGTAATATGATTATATTAATAGATGATAGAGATCACAGCACACTGGAAGGTTGAGGCAGGAGGACTTCAAGTTCAGCCCCAGCTGGGGCAACTTAGTGACAGTGAAACCTGTTCCAAAATAAAAACTTGTTTTCAGTGGCTGGTGATATAGCTCAGGGTGGGTTCAATATGAGTACTATATCACAAAAATTTTTTTCAATGTGAATTTGAGAGCTTATGATGATGATTCATTGGCTATTTGTTATTTTTTAAAATTCAAAATTAAAAGATTTGATACTTCTAAAAACTAAACACCCCACTTACATAATTTTTATGTGGATTTTCCTTTCCTGCCTTAATTTCCCATGTGAAAAATTTACCA
This sequence comes from Chinchilla lanigera, assembly GCF_000276665.1. Classification (NCBI taxonomy): domain Eukaryota; kingdom Metazoa; phylum Chordata; class Mammalia; order Rodentia; family Chinchillidae; genus Chinchilla; species Chinchilla lanigera. Next base: position 2,310,098 of record NW_004955457.1, read on the forward strand.
GAAATTGATTTTTTTTCAGGCTTCTGTACTCTTACTGTTTCATTCATCACTCAAGTGGTCCATCACCTGCTGACAAACTTCACACATTACTACCTAGACATGACTGACAGCTAACATTATTAGCTAGACTTGATTGAGCTAATTGACATTCACAATCTAAGTAGGAAAACAAGAGTGACCCAAGGAAAGTCTTGTTTGCTTATTCAGTACTTACTGTCCCGTTTCTTGACCTTTATGTTTCTCTGCATTATTGTGGCCTTAGATTGCAGGGGAAAAGATTACACTTGCAAAAAAACAAAACAAAAAAAAAATGCTGTTTTCCCAAATATATTTAAGCATATTTGATTTAATACTCCTAAAGTATCTAATTACTCTTGAAATTTTATACTCTATAGACTGTATTATTCCATATGACTACTCTATAAAACTAACATATATTTGTTTCAGTTTATTTTGAAGCTATCACTGAGCCATTCTTCAGCCCATATCAAACAAGGCTGTAGAAAAAAAGACTAACACAAATTAAATGCACAATCATAAGCTATCACTTAGAAACTCCACAAGTGCATCCCATTTTTTATTTCTAGAATACTGCTTATTGGTGCCATTAATGAAATGGTTAAAATATTTTTAAATCAATCATTAAAAAGTAAACATTTTACAAGAAAAAAGGTCCAGGGAATATAGATAAATAAGTCATCTATAAAATGGTCAACAAACATTGAAAAGAGTAAGTCTCACTAGTAAATAAATATAAATTAAAATAACAAATGAAAAATTTTTCATTTGCAAATTGTTAAGCTATTTCTGCAATGAGAAAATTGATGTATGTTTCAATAGGTGCTCCCTTGCACCACTGGAAGTAATATAAACTGAAACAAATGTTCTAAAAAGAATTTGGTAATACGCATCAAGCATATTTAAAATGACCAAATACTTCCTATCAGTAGATCCCTATCTAAAACTGTATTCTAAAAAATTCTCAGCCAATGAGCTAAGTCATTTATTGACCATTACTTATAATAAATAAATACTAGAAACACCTAAATAGCATAAATTAAATAACTACTTAATTATATTAGAGAATATCATACATGAAGAGATGGAATGCAATTTAGCTATTAATTATAGTCATGAAGAATATTTTCAGGCTTAGAAAAATATCCACATAATACAGAGGAGAGATGTACGATTTATTTAAATATACATGTGTGGAAAAAGAAAGTACACATAATATACCACATAATGATGTAAGAGTCAATAGCACACTGAATATACAACAGTAGTCTCATAAGAGGGGCTCATATCTTCTGTCACCTAAGTGATATGGTAGGCATCACAGTGTTGTAGTGAAACATATTACTCAGGTGCTTGTGATAATGATGGTAAAAAATAATAATAATGCTAAAAAACCTACCATGTTGCCAATTGTCTAAAAGTATAGCAGGTACAGTTACACTACATAGTACTTGAAAATGATAAAAAAATGACTGTTAGTGGTTTATGTATTTGCTATACTATGCTATCTTTTCAGAGTGGTTTGCTTCTACTTATAAAAATTTTTACTATAAAACAGTGTTCCATATAAAACATAAAACAGCAGTCACAAACATTTCAGTTTACCAAATGTCTTGACTGCACCAAGAGTCCATATAGAGCAATTGATTTATTTCCTCGGTTTGCATCGGTGCACTCTGTAACATACTCACAAGGACAAAATTGCCTGAGTATGTGTCTCTCAGATTGTGTCTGTCATCAAGCAGCACCTGCCTGTATGTCAGGATGTTAATAGTAACTCTGCATGCCTTTTATTTATGTTCATTTCTGCATTTTAAAAATTTTTTATTAGGAATTAAGATTATCTTTAACATTTGGAAAAGCATGGTATTTAATATGTGTATGCTTTAGAAGGAAGATATGCAAAGTCCCTAACTTATCAATTTGTCCATTTAACATTATCTTCATTGTAGCAAAAAGGTCTTTAGCACTTTTAATAACAATCAAGTTCTTGAGGCACAGTTCTGCACTCTAATCAGAGTCAGCCTTTTTCTCACATTTTATCAAATCTGTATGGGGGAGTATTTCAAAGTGCATGTTCCAGCGATGGCTCATAATTATCTGAGAACATAATTATACATGAATTCTAATTATATTAGCTAATAAAAATAAACATATGAATTAAAAGAATCAGGGTAACATTCAGTTTTATAAATGTCTTTCCCCCTAGATAAGAATAAGCTCATGATCTAACTACTGTCAAAACCTAGTAAATGGCACTGACATTTGCATCAGTTGAGATCAATTTGGCCCTGGAAATTTTAGCAGTATGAGGACTATTCACGAATGCTGATGATCTACCCTCTGCAACCCAGGTGTGGTGTGAGCAGTGATTTACTTCCTGACCAGGGACATGTGAGCACAAGCACCACAAGGTACTGCTGGGAGCAAGCTTGAAGCATCAGCATGTTTTGTCAGTCTTTTCTTCTTTCCTCTCAGACTTTGAAAGCATATATCAAGCCCTCCTTTACCAACCTGTGTTCCCAAGTGCTCCGGAGGAGCAGAGCCCCTTTGCTGACTCATGACAGCCATGTAGAGTGTGAAAGAAATGTTTTCAGATATCTGAGTTATGTTTTTTGTTCAATCACCAAAATTTCAAACTGGAACAGACAAGACCACGCATACTAAGAAGTCTAATCTGGTTTTGTACTCTGTTCTCACTGCCAAGTCAAGATATCCTATTACTGCATGTGATCCTCAAAGTACACATTTCAATAATGTTCTGATGCCCACTTCACTTACAAAAATCACCACCATGGCATCCACAATAAACTTATCTACAAAGAATCAGATCAATGCCCTTTCCATGAATAGACCTTTCCTGAGAAATGGAAATAATGACTTGATTCATTTATGTCCCCTTAGATAAAATTTCCCTTCTGGAAAGGCAAGAAATACCCAATGACTTTCTCTTCACCAGGCACACTGTAGAGGGCAGCCAGCTGGCAGAGTTCCTGGTCCTGGCACAAAGAGCACACAGCTGGGTTGCTTATCTTTCTATTTCTTTGGAAGCCATCCTCGTGATTCCCATAATACCCTAGAGCCTAAACAGATGCTAAGCAAAATTGAAGCAGAATTCGGAAGGTCAGGGGTCATTCATGCAGCATCTGATTATTTCTTATGAACAGCTATTAAATATATAGGGACAAATTTTGCCAACGATTTTAAATCAAGTCAGTTCATTACTGTGACAAATGGTTATAACTTTTTAAAGTTTACTTTAAAACATATTAATGTAAGCAATTGACTGAAAGATAACAAAAAATCCCAATGTAGGGAACATTTTCCAGTAAAGGACATAATCTACTTACATTTGGAAAGTAAAGAATTATCCACTAACAGTTTGTTTCAATAATGAATGAAGATGTCCCAAGCCTTTATTAATTCCCTCACCTGGCAGCATGTAAACTAAAATTGACAGAAGTGGAAATTTCAATGACTTTTAGATTATATCCCTCTATCATTTTCATTTAAAACAAACAATTGTGTAATCTTTATGAAGCAGAGACAAAGAACAAGCCCTATAAAGGTTAAATTTGCCTGAAGATATATCAGACCAGCCAGAAATTGCTGAATTGGATGAGTTGTCTAGTTGCACTGAATGCTTAATATATTCTCTAGTTGGCGGGCTTCCAGCACCAAGACTAAGTGTACAGTTCTGTAATTCAAATTGCAACACAGCTCAGCTATCTTACTCTGACTGTAAGGCTGCTAAATTAATAATTGCAATTTTAAGTTGTTCAGCTTTTCATTTTGATAAATGTTGTACAATAATGAAAATATCTAAAAAGTGTCAATTATATGTGACATGCAAAATAACCCTACATAATAAACTATTACTTTTGTTTAATGCTATCATTATACCAAAAAAAAGTACTGAAAATCCAAAAGTATTTAGAGGGAGGTAAGCAAAGTGCAAACAGAGAAGAAAAAACACAGGAAAGTTCAGAAAACAGTGTGCGATCCTAATGATACAAATGACTTTCTGACAGTCTATGCAGTGAAGCAGTGTTAAACAATGCGTTTTTTAAAATGATGGTGTTTTAGTAGACGTGTTAAATTAATAATTTATACTTCTGCCTATTTAAATTACACATTTTGCTGGGTAATGCTGAATATTCTTTCCCCGACAGTTTGGCATCTGTTTGCTTTACATGTTCCCCTGTGAATGTAAGTCTCTGTGTGAAGTGATAACATCTTAGCCAATTGAAGTTTTCACTCTCTGTCCATAAAGATTAGCTGCTTCTGGCATAGTAGCTTATGGCATTATAAAGCTCTATAGTAAAATGAACAACAACTACTCTGAGCTATTCAATGTACTTGCTATTAATATGGTCTTCTGCAATATTCCTTCTATTTTGTTATTCCTGCTTTGATGAACATTTTCATCTCCGACTTTTAAATAAGGTTATGGTTGTGACTATTTAGGGGACAGACATTCAAAAGCCAAGCATTAGGAAGATGATTCAAATGAATCAACTGGTGCATATATGGACAGATACATTTTTATATATTTAACACAGAAACAAATTCTTCACTTCAACATATAAGTATGAGCTGCCCCATTTTTGACTAAACATATAAATTTCCTGTTCTCAATCATGTTTGATACTGAGATGATACAAGACAGCTAATATTCCTTTTAAGTAAAAGAAAAGAAACAAGACTAATAGCAAGGCATATGGGCCTCAATACTGGGTACACTTGGGGCAATGTTGACTATAAAGGCTGAGGATTGCATAAATGTTTTGCTTAAAGCACCAGTGACTACTGAAATCTAGCCAATGGTGTCAATACAGGAATGCAAGCCCAATGTCAAAATATACTGTTTTTGTTTCTAAAGTGTCAGATACTTGAGTTTTTCATTGAGTCATTCACAAATATTTAATGAGCTCTAATTTAACAAGTGGTATTCGAAATCCCTGAAATACACTAACAGACAAATAGATAAACAAACACCCCAGCACTCATACCACTTATAACATATTGAAGAGACAGAAAATAAGCAATAAATATATGTGTGAAATTCCTATAAAATATTCAAAAACAAACACCACTGTAGAAAAAAAGGAAAGAGAGATGGATAAGAAAGACTAGGAATGTACTGGGCAGGGGAAGGGTGACTGGTAGAAGATGGTGTGAAATTTTACAGATAGTGCCCTACACAGGCATCATAGAGAAAGGTGCAACTGAGCAAAGATTTAACAACAGTGATGCAGTTGGCCATGATGCTAGGTAGTGAAAGAGCAGCAGTGGCAGATGGAAAATTCAGCTAAAAACCTAAAGAAAGGAGACACGTTCTGAAAGAAAAAAAAAGGAGGCCAGTGTGACTAGAGGAGAATAAAGAGAGGAATATATTTTTAGGCAAATTGGAAAGAGTTTTAAATGTTGACATCCAATTGATATTGTAAGCATTGACCACAAAGGGGCCAGAGATATAGTTCAGCAGCACGGTGCCTGCCTGCCGGGCAAGAGCAAGGTCCTGAGTACAATTCCCAGTACCAAAAAAGAAAAAATGTATTTACCACAAAGTACTGTCAATATTGAAAGAGTCAAGCAAATAGCATCTATTAACTGCCAATCTTCTATTGCTATCCCTGATTTGCAATACATTAAACTTACTAGAAATCCTAAGGGGGATTATTTAAGACTTTGTCTTAAATAACTGAAGCTTCCTAAGGGTATTCAGATAATGAATAAGAATAAATGAATCCTTCTTAATCTTAGCTTTCTCCTGCTCCCACTCGCAGAGTGAGAATAACGCAGAAGCTTTTGGAACAAATAATTTCTATTAATTCATCCAGAAAAAAAGGTATTAAGTGCAAACAATACACTAGATGCCTAGGGATACAAGGACACTGGGGGTATTCAATGATCTAAAAGAGTTTACAGGTGCTTAAAGAGAAACATGCTGATGAATTATCTTTAGGAGTAAAGATGAGATGGTATTTTCATAAATACAAAATGCCATTCCCTTCATGTTCACAGATTCCAACCATTAGCCACAGGGTTATTAATTTTGCATTAGTAAAAGAAGTATTCGTATATATAATATTGTAGAATTTACAGGGCCCTTTCAATATATTGCTGGATTGACACAGCCAGTGTTTAATTTTGCCATATAGTTAGACTTAAGATGAAAAAAGAAATGGCTTAAATGGCCTGCCTCTTAAAGTCAGAATAACTTTGCATAAACTAATTACAAAATTTAAATGCAGTAGCTTGTTATTCTTTAATCTTCATGACTCTTGATACCCACCCACATAACAATACCAACTCCAAATACAATCAGGACTTTCTTTCGTATGCAACTTCCTGGGAAGTTTTAGAAGGCAATGTCATCCTGTTTCAGAGTATTGTGCTGTGGTTCCTTTATGGCTGACAGAGTCAAAGAGAAAGAACTAAATATCACTTGTCCAGTTGAAACTAACTCCATATTGTATCTGCATGGTTATGTGGCTTCTGATTGATGTAAATAGCTACTTAACTGCTTCAACTACAGGAATACCATATCCTTAGCCAAAATCAATCAATTTTTTAGAAATGGTTTTTGATAGCATGAGGTAAGCTACAGGCTGCACTCTTAATATCCACACTGCATGATACATTTGCCTTTTATTCATTTGGTATGCATGGGTCATAATTTTTCAATATTTCAATATTTTTTCAGTATTTCATTTATGGCAGATGATCTAAGGTTAGCTAAAAATTTCTTTGGCCTGTCTATGCACTGACACTAAGTTTAGTTTAGTCATCAGAAAGCAATGTACACATCCATACATGTGCATAACTATATCCATATTTGCTCCTTAAATACTGGACTTCTCCAGTGTCTGTACTTGCCTTCTGGCCCTAATGTATGTTTGTTGGCTTCATCTAACTACCTAGATTTTCTCTAAGTACCTCACTAGCACTAAACATGATTTTTTCTAGCTCAAAGCTTTTTCTATGTGGTCCAAGTGTTGGGATAGGGCCCTGGCATTATAAAGGTGCCTAGTGGCCAGAGAAAAAGGCTTAGGCAGAATCCTCCATATAAGGAGATACAGAGAGGTTTCTGGAAGGGCCTGTGGCCTCTCCAGCCTGCAGAGGTTAGTTGGATAGTCTATCATCATGAAAAGTTTAGCTCCTCATCTAAGAGGTACAGAGATAGGAGTCTGTGTAGACAGAGCCCAGAGCAAAAAGATACAAAAGGGCTGCATTAACATTCTCCTCCAGGACCATGTTGGTTTCCATGACAGCCCGAGTTTACTCCATTCTTTTTTTTTTTTTTTTTTTTGATACCAGGAATCGAATTCAGGACCTTGCACTTGCCAGGCAGGGACTTATGCCACTGAGCCATATCCCCGGCCCCTACTCCATTCATCTTGAGATACTTTCTGCATATCCTGGAAAAAGATGTGGTCACTGTGCTGCTTCTGAATCTTCAAAAGAGGCTCAGAATGTACTTGTGCTTCTCTTTGGCTAAATCAGGGAAGTGGCCCATACCCTGCAGAGAGACATCATTGTGGTTGAAATAGGTGAGTAAGGAGAGCTAAGTGTACAAGCCCTGCAGATGCAAACTGACCAGGTTTTGATGGTGGCCTCCACATTCAGAGAAAAATTCTGATCTGTCTGGGAGTACAAAGTTGGTTAGCAGTAAGGGGTCAACCCATAAACATAGTGTTAGCTGGTCCAGGAAACAAGAGATAGAGAAGAAGATAGTACAGATTAGAGCAGTCAGAGGTTAGAAGAGAAAAAGTCTCCAGGAGTATTTGGTTCAAACACTGTTGAAGCAACAGACAGCTCAGGGCAACCTTTGGGCACGTTGCCTTTTTTTGAAAAACTTCACCCAAATCAGTTCTACTTTCTACATTCATGATCATGAGTAATGGCAATTGCTAGCCATCACTTTAATCTTTCTAAAGCACAAGTTTAGAATCCCTCCTTCTCTCTGCATTCATAGTGTCCTTTTTGATTACAGGCTTTCTTGTTTTCCACAGATAGTGCTGAAGTTTTTATCATGTCTTCCTCACACAAAATGACATTAAAAGACATGTATAACCATAAACCATACCTCTATGTATTGCCAGCAATGACTCTATTATCCAGATTAATAACCATACCAGTTATTAATGTGGAACTCATAACAGATGCTTGGATCTTTTGACCCAGAGACACAAGAACTGATACTGGGTCAAATATCACAAGCACACAATTCTTATGATACTGAGGAGTGTCAGTTCAGCTAAACCAGGCCTTCATCTAAAAGGAGTCAACAATAGTTGAGAGAGAGACAAACAGACAGATAGATGGACAGACACAGAGAGAGAGAGAGAGGAGAGAGAGAGAGAGTTGCTTGCAGAGCAAAGACAGTAGTGTATTTTTATAAATTTGCAGGAGCGGGTTAAAGTGGATACTTCCCACTGACCAGGAAAAATGTTCCAGATACTTCCCACAGACTTGAATTTTCATGTATCTGGGACCATAATCTTGTGTACAATATCCTAGCCTTTTAGGCATGGGTCCTATGACAGGGCCAAAGGACTTTAGATACTTGGGTGATTGTGACCGCTAAGGAAGCACAAAAAGGGCAGAAAAAAAGGGGAAAAAAGAAAAAAAAAACCTACCAGATTCAATGGACCATAGAACAAATTAATCCCATACTATAGTACTGGATAGCACATTTTTAAGTGATCAACACAAAAAAAAAAAAAGTGATCAACACATCTGAGTGCAGAGCAGAGTAGCATCTGACTCAAGGGTTAAGACCACAAAAGGAATAGATACAATATGAAGACAGAAATGCTAAACTTTTATGCCATTTTAGTCATCAGACATTGGCAAGTGCAAGTGAGGAGTTGCTAGTATAGCAAAAGCAGCCTCCATGTACCTGGGAATAACCTAGACAGCTTTTATCGTAACCCCCACATCAGAGGTGCCAACTACAACAAAGCTAGTCGTAAACCAAGAATACTATTACTCAGTTTGTGACTTCCAAACTTTGTGATTCTTAGACTGACTAAGAGCAAGTGAACCTACAGGGTAATTTAGGTACAGCATTTCATTGATAAGAACATTTTATTTCATGCAAATGTTGTGCCTTCGTGGTTTTATCAGGGTCTCATAATGATTCAGTTGAAAGAGCATAAGGGTAGAGAAACAACATGCCATGCTACAATGTCTAATAATTTACTGTGCCCAAGGGTTTATCTTGTCATCCCAGCCTTTTGTTCCACCTCAACAGTACATTTCAAAAGTGTGCTTTTTACAAAACACTGCACCTGTGCCAACACATAGTCTCTCCAATGAACTATGAGCTACCAAAAAATAAGGATAGGCTGTTACTCACTTCTGTCTCTCCAGTACCATCTCTTACACATAGTAGTTACTCTATAAATACTTATTTGGTGAACAAATGCCCCCTCCTCCAAGTCAATGTGTTATTTATACTTCATTCCTGGAACAGGGTCAATATATTCCTCCGAGGTAGAAATGAATAAAAGTAACACTATGATTTATATTTTTGTACAGGGACTTATGTAGAAATTATGTCTCCTTAACTCAGTCACTAAGTGGTAAATTCTATAAGAGCCTGGCTAGAGACATTATTCAATTTTGTACTATATAATGATAATGAGTGTTAAAGATTTAGTGACTCTAAAAAAGCACTTACTGATTTATTATGGGCAACTTTAATAGTATGTAAATATGATTTTTAACTTGCCACATTTCTATTTTAGTGATACCTTTCAGAGATTCTGAATCAAGTTCTATTTTTTGGCTTCTAGCCATGTACACATATATCAAATTTACTATGCATTCATTACAAAATCAAGGCTTACAAAATAACAATTCGAGAATACCATCGTTTCAGTAATAGCAAACATATGTCTTATAGTCAAAATTAGCTAAACGCTTTGCCTAAGTACTGCTTCATTTCTGTTTGTGGCTCTCTGCAATATTAGCAGGTATGTACGTGAGTAAATCACATTTATCCAGAGCCAAGTTATTTTCATCCAGTGAGACAACTGGGAAGAAGGGACCCTGTTATAGATCTACCTTGATATAATGATACTGGCTTTGTTCTAGGGATATAGGGCAACTAATTGTAGGCTCATAAAAATCACTGTGTAGCAGACAAACAACATAAATTAATTAAGGAAGAATTTGGACACTTAGAAAATCAAAATTTATCCTGCAGATATCTTCAGAGAGAAAGAAAGAGATAGAATTAAGAAAAGCAAATTCAAATAAAAGCAGAAACACAGTAAAAATAGCTAAGTCTGAAAACTCTGCAAGGTGAGTGGCAAAAAAACATGAAGGAATACAAGATCAAATTTTAACAATTAGACTTTTACAGGGTACACTAAAATCTCTGAGCAAGATGATTCTAGAAAATGGAGTATGTTTTTGAACCAAAACATGCTATTTTATATTTTTCAATATGGGATAAATTTTATTAGTAATTATAAAAGTTTAAACTTCTAAGTATTTTTCCTTTTAAAGCAAATGAAATACCTGGAGGTGAGCCTAGAATGTGGAGTTAATTTTTACCTGAAGCTTTGGCTACAGTCAGATGATTCTGGTAGAGAAATCTGAGTTGAAACAAAAAAGAGCTCAAAGCAAGCCAAAAGATAGGCTCTGGTAGACACTCCAGGCAATGAGTTGAGAGTCTGAGGATTATATCCAGAGAATGAGAGTGACCTAGCAATAGACTTGAGCTACTAAAGGTAAAGGGGAACTTGAATCATCTCAACCATTAGTTGGATTAAAACAATATGAAATGGGTAGTGCTTCCAGGATAGTTGTTTACAAAATATCAGTATATGTATTCTTTAGAATAAAGTATCACTTTTGGACCTAAAATTAGCCTTGAACTTCTGAGAAAAATGGTATCTGATACTCAACAATCACAAACAAAACAAAACCAGGCACATGAAATGTAAGACAGTGTTATTAAAACCCAAGAAAAATTATGGACATCATAACTTTGTCCATGGGTAGCATAGATAATGAAAAAATCAAGGGGCTGAGGATTTAGCTCAGCAGCACAGCACCTGCCTGGCAAGTGCAAGGTTGTGAGTTTGATTCCTGGTACCGGGAAAAAAGAAAAAATCAGACTCTGTGAACTGAAAAATTGAGCCTAAGAAAACAACCTGGTGGACATAGGGATTAGCTGGAAAATACAGAAAATAATGTAAGACGCAAATGCAATTAAGTTGAGGAGTCTAAAATCTACATAGGAGGCCCAGATGAAAATAGAAAAAAAATTAGGAAAAAACAGTATTTGAGAAGGTAATGGCTGAGAATTTTCCAAACTGATAAATGACATCAATGGAAATTTTTAAAATATGACAAATCACATGCACGTATATATACATTTATATATATATATATATGCATGTGCACATATATATATATGAAGAGAAAATAATACTTAAGTCGATCATAATGTAACTGGTGAAAATCAAAGATAAGGAGGATAAAAACATCTAAAGGGAAATATGGAAACACCGTACTCAGAGGAACAGTACAAATGACACCCAACTTTTCAACTGAACAAGGTAAGCCATAAGATGATGAAATAATATTGAAAGGAAATATTTCCCAACCAAAAACTGTGTTCTCCATGAAAATAAACTTCAAAGCTGGAGGTTTAAAAAAAGTATTTTCAGAAAAAAAATGTACTGGAGAAAGTGTTATGGGTTAGGCAGAAATTTAAGGAAATTTTTAACCATCATAATTATCTCACTTGGCTATTCTGGGATATATGAACTAACAATGAAAAATAATGGGGAAATATGTAAATATATCTTAAAAACAAACTGTGTTTACAATAATAAAGTTTTATGGAGTTTAAAATATATACAAATGAAAGTATGTAAGAATGATAGAACAGTAAAAACAGAAAGGGCATAAATAACATTCTAAGATCCTGGGAAGAAGTAAAAGCACTAATTTGCTTTAGAATATAATGAGCAAATGAACCAGGATTGATCTCTCATGTGTCTATTAAACACTGAAAGCACAGAAAAAAATGGAGTACTACTGACAATAATAAATTAGTTTTTAAGAAAGCATAAAGGGAAAAATAGTAACATTTAGCCCAATATATCATCTAGTTCTATTGAATGTAAGTGGACTAAGTGCTGCCACCAAAATAATTAGGCTGTTAATCAGAATTAATTAATTAATTAATGATTAATAATTAACCCAGGAGCATTAGAACTTAATTATTCCATTCTGGGGCTTGGGTGTTGGTTGTACCAGTCAATGCTCACATCAGAAACAGATTTAATGCAAGATACAAAAATATGTAAGAACTTACAAAATAGGTTTACAATGGCCACCCACAGAGTCAGGTGTAGAAGAGTGCAAAGGGGCTATCTGTGGAGATCCGAGGACCCAGTTGAATGCCTGGAGGTCAATGTAGTGTACCATGTGCACCCATATCAGGAAGCTGAAATGTGTAATGGGATGCTAAAGGGTCTGTCTGGAGGCTAAAGAATCTGTGCTAGAAGTCAGGAGACAATGTCTAAGGTGGAGGTGAAGACTGGAGCTCCTCCAAAAAAACAAGCCTTCCTTCTTCATTTCCCTTATGCTCCACCCAGGCTCATACCCAGGGCACATCTTCTATCTTCAGTAAATCCCTTCAGCCACTCCCAGAACTATGCTGATCCATTTTGGTTGGGTGTTTCTTACTCAAATTGACACAGTAAACTATCAAAGGTGTGCCTTACAAAAGTGACTATAAAAAGTGAGCTAACTCCTATAGTTTAAGAAAAATGGTCATAAAAGAGGGCAGCAACAGATCTTGAGATTCAGCCTAAATCTCTTGCTAATAAGCAATCTCAGGCTACCCAAAAAAGTCAGTCCTAAGTGTCATAATTGGCCCCCTAACAAGAAAATATCCTCAGTTTGTAAAATAACTGATCCAGTACAAAGATGAAGAAGTAAATGCAATCTATGAAATTAATTTCGGGGTCATATTTCCAATGTTATTCTAAAGACAGTGTCAACTTCAATTTGATTAACTATGTGTTAAATATATAAAAACAATGATATAAATAGCAAGACAGAGAAAATATAATTTTGATATCAAGATTAAATTACAAATATAAGTACTTTAAAACAAAAATGAAAGAAAATAAATACATTGAAAATCAAAAGACATAAGTAATATTTAGAATGTTTCAAGTTTAGGATTTAGAAGAGAATATATACTGCTTTCTTCAAATAATATGATGAGAAGAGGCACCAAGATGGCAGAGTGGTAAGCAGCAGAGAAAGAGCCTCTCTGAGTGCTGTGGTCCAGACACCAGAACATAGCAATAAGAGGAAGACAAGAGGGAGGGAAGTGGGTCCCCTGGACCCAGGAAGGATCTGAGGAATGAACTGAATCCCACAGAGAAAGTGAAGGGAGAAACTTTAACGAACAGGGAGAAGATAGCCAAGGCACCTTCTCCGTGAAGCAGGACTCACTGTGTAAGACAAGCAATTCAAACCTGCAAACACAAAATGACTGCTGGCAACCTCAGAGGCCTCCACAGAGACATGTAACAGTGGAGGGGAGCATAAGACATGAAGGACTGCCCTAGCTGGTGGTGAGTGCTTAGGGTTTGGTAGTCCAGTGTGAGATTGGCCAGGAGCCATCTTGGAAAGGAGCCGAATGAGCTCAGAACTCAGAGTACCTTCTGGCCCAATCTAGCAATTCCTGTGGGCTCAAGCCCACAGGAAGGTGTGACATATTTAGACTAATATACTGCATGTAATTTTCTGGTTTGTTTTAGATTTTGTTATATAACCACAAATCTAGTTCATATGGTTAAAGGTGGCAAATTAATGGTTACCTCAGTTTGTCATTTTCTAGGCTGTGTTTGATGCTATTGTCATTGGTACCACTATAGCAAAAAGTGACATAATTTTTCTAAACAGCTATTCTTCCTGGTATTCCAAGACTGAGATTGACTAAAGCTCATAGAAAATACTGTGGCACAGTACCAAAGAAGCAAGCCATAACTTCTCATCCCCAACAAATTGAAGATGTCAGATCATGCAACAGATTCAAAACCCAAAACCAATTACACCTGGAAGATAGCTCAGAGAAGTAGTCATTTCCTAAAGGTTCTAAATACTAGCAATAAAGCAACCCACTACAGGCAATTTACAAGCATCACCCCAGGAATTAAACTAAAAAAAAGAAAAGAAAATGAGAAGACACTTAACCAAGATGCAACCCCAGACATCCAGTTCACCAAAGGCAAACCCAGGGGCCAATGAGGTGGGACAATCCAAAAGCCACCCACTTGACCTCTCTGAAGTGGTAACATCAAAGCAACTGAATGACGCTCTAGAAAAAATCAAGTCAGAGTTAACTTCTCAGATAACTGCAGATACGTGTCCACAATGAAACCATGCTTAGTGACTCTAAAACAAATATACAAACAAAAAAATACGGTGTTTAAGAAAGTTATGGAGGACATGAATTTTCAGCAAAGGAAAGAAATGAAATCCATGAAGCAGATTCAAGCAGATATCCAGAAGAATAAGAATTCCATTGAAAGTATCTGCAGCAGATTCAGCCATGGTGAGGATAGGGTCATGGTTAGTGATCATGAAAGAAAGATTCCCTAAAATGGCAAGGGCCCATGAGAAATTAATCCAGCAACTGCCCAATGAGGCAAAAAATAATAATTTAAGATTAACTGGAGTCACTGAAAAAGCAGGAGATAGCACAAATGATATAAAAAGTTCACAAAAGTCATGGCAGAAAACTTCCCTGGTAGGGAAAAAAGAATTTGATATACAGAAAAGTGAGGCCTCTAGGACTCCAATTAGCCATGATCAAGAAAAAACTACAGCCAGGCATATCATAATTAAGATTCCAAAAATTCAACACAAGAATAGAATCTTTAAAGCTGTTAAGGAAAAGAAGCAAATCATCTATAAAGGAAAACCCATTAGAATCACAGCTAACTTCTCAACACAAACCCCCAAGTCAAGGAGAGCTTGAACTGAAGTACTTTAAGTTCTAAAGAAAAACAACCTTCAACCCAGATTGATCTACTCCACAAAACTGTCTTTCAAAACTGATGGAGAAATAAGATATTTCCATGACAAAGAACATCTGAGAATATTTGTGACCACAAATCAGCACTCCAAAGTGTTCTGAAGGACATTCTAGAAAGAGATAATAAGAACTACAACTCCATGGACCCCAACAGAGGGAATCTACCAGATAAGGCAAACAATTAAACAGAGGGAGTGAAAAAAGAGGGTAACCAACAACAGGAAAATAACATGACAAGGATAACTAGTTATAACCATCAACTTTAATGGTCTAAATTCACCAATCAAAACACACAGATTGGCAGAATGGATCAAGAAGAGCCAACAATATGTTACATACAAGAAACACATTTAATTCAAAAAGAAATTTCATAGACTGAAAGTCAAAGAATGGAAAACAATACTCCATGCCTCAAGAACCTAGAGAAAAGCAGAAGTAGCTATTCTATTTGCAGTCAAAGTCAATTTCAAGCCAAGACTGAGTCAGAGAGACAAAGAAGGTCACTACATCCTTGTAAAGGTAACAATCCAAGAGGAAGAGAAATATCATAAATATGCACGCAACAAATACCAGTGCACCCAATATATAAAAGAAATATTAATGGACATGATAAATCAAATAATCACCGATACAATTGCATTGGGGTATATCAATATCCCACTATCACAAAAAGACATATCAACTAGACAAAAAAACAACAATGAAGTATTAGAACTGAACCAAACATTTGAACAAATTGGCTTAGTAGATGTCTACAGAGTGTTCCATCCCACATCATAATATACATTCTTCTCAGCTACACACAAAGATGTTCTCCAAAACAAACCACATACTAGCTCACAGAACATGTTTCAATAAATGCAAAGGAATAAAAATTATCCCATGGATATCATCAGACCACATGCAAGGAAATTGGAAATCAATAGCAAAACAAACCACAATAAATTCATAAACACATGGAAATTAAATAGCTTCCTCTTGAACAACCAATGGGTCACAGATGAAATTAAAGAAGAAATTAGACAGTTTCTACAATTAAGTTATAATGACAATACAATATACTGGAACTTACGGGACAGAGTGAAGGCAGTCATAAGAGGGAAATTTCTAGCAGAGAAAACATAGCAAGCACAAATAAACAACTAAAGGGTGAACCCCAAACTTCTAGAAAAAGAACAGCAGACTAAACCAAAAGCTCATACAAGGGAGGATATTGTAAATGCATTATAAACACAGGGAAGAAAATGCATTTAGAGACTAAGAAAACAACACAAAGAATCAATTAATCAAAGGGTTGGTTTTTTGAAAGATTAAGTAAAATCAACAAACCCGTATGCAACCTTAACAAAAAAAAAAGGAGAGAAAAGATTCAAATCCATGCAATTAGGAATGAAAAGGGTGAAATCAAAATGGACTCTGCAGACATCCAGAAGGTCAGCTACACCTACTTTGAAAACCTGTATTCTAATAAGATAGAAAATGCAGAATAAATGGATTCCTAGATGCATATGAATTACCAAAGCTGAATCAAGAAGATACAAAAATCCTAATAAGCCAATATCAATCAATGAAATAGAAGATGTAATTAAAAACATACCAACAAAGAAAAGTCCAGGCCCTGACAGATTCATTGCTGAATTCTACAAGACATTTACAGAAGAGCTAACACCACTACTTCTCAAACTCTTTAATGAAATTAAAGGGAAGTAATGCTCCCAAACTCATTCCTGGAAGCAAGCATTACCCTGACACCAAAACCAGAGAAGGACCCAGCTAAAAAAGAGAACTACAGGCCAATCTCCCTAATGGACATAGATGCAAAAATCTACAATAAGAAACTGGGAAACAGAATGCATAAAGAAGATTATACACCATGACCAAGTGAGATTCATCCCAGCGATGCAGGGATGGTTCAACATAAATAAATTAATAAATGTAATACACCATATTAACAGAGCCAAAGACAAAAATCATATGATTATCTCAATGAATGCAGAAAAAGCTTTTGACAAAGTCCAGCACTGATTCATGATAAAAACCTTATATAAAATTGGAATAGATGGTCTTTATCTCAATCTGATAAAAGCCATCTATGACAAATCAACAGCCAACATCATACTAAATGGACAAAATTGAAAGTTTTCACTTTAAAGTCAGGAACAAGTCAAGAATATCAACCCTCTCCACTCTTACTCAACATAGTCCTGGAAATGTTATGCAGAGCAATTAGACAAGAGAGCAAAATAAAAGGAATAAGGATAGGAAAGGAAGAAATTAAATTATCATTATTTGCAGACAACATGATGCTCTACCTAGAAGGCTCCAAAAACTCCACTAAAAATCTGCTAGATTTAATGAGCAAATTCAGTGGCATAGCTGGATATAAAGTCAACACTCAAAAATCAATAGCCTTCTTGTACATGAATAACAAACTCACTGAGGGAGAAATTAGGGAAACAACATCTTTCACAATAGCATCCCCAAAAAATGAATACCTAGCAATCAGTCTAACAAATGATGTAAAAGACCTCTCCATTGAGAACTACAGTACTTGTTTTTTCGAGATTGAAGAGGACAACAGAAGATGGAAAGATATCCCTTGTTCTTGTGTAAGAAGAACCTATGTAGTGAAAAATGGCCATACTTTCAAAACTGTTGTACAGATTTAATGCAATTCCAATCAAATTCCAACAGCATATCTCACAGAATTAGAGAAAACAAACCTAAAATTCATTTGGAACCATAAGAGACCTAGAATGGCAAGGGCAACTCTGAGCAACTGGGGCCAGGCTGAGGGCATCACAATCTCTGACTTGAAATTGTGCTGTAAAACTACTGTGATAAAAACAGGGTGGTACTGGCAAGAAAACAGACCCAAAGATTGGTGGAAGCAACAGAGTTACAATGTGGTCCCCACACCCTCAAGCACAGCAGCCAGGGGATTTGTTCTGCTTTCTCCAAGCCAGCCCCACTCCACAGATGTCCATTAAGTCTTTTCTAAGTATTTTATTCTCCAAAAATTTTCATAGGCACCCCATCATCTCCCTCACCATAATTCCTCATTTCATTAATATTACAAATCCTTAAAACATTATACTGATGAAATTGGAAAAGCAAAAGATTCTCATTTTGCATTTCAATGTATCCAAGGTTGGTATTAAACATTCAGTACGGTAATTTGTTATTATAATATGCTAAAAAGATGCTGTCACTGAGAAATTGTAGTGTTGGAGTCAGCTTTGATTTCAAATCCCAGATCTTTCACTTAATAGTTCTTTATATTCTTCCACCCAAAAATCATTTACTATCATGATCTAGACACTATGAGACTTTGGAGATAAAGCTATGAAAAACAGAGATAGACTTCCTGCTCTCTTAAGAATTAGGAACAGGGAAACAGGCATTAATCACGAGTGACAAAGCAATGTTCTAAGATGAAAAGAAACAAGTGTTTTAGGTTCAGTGAGAAAACAAGAAAAGAACTTGACCTAGAGTGAATGGTCAGGGAAAACTTCTCCGAGGAAAGTAAGGCTTGAACTGCTATCTGAAGGACACATAGTAATTAATGAGCCTTAAATCCAATAATTTAAAAAGATCTCTTCAAAGAAAACTCAAAGGCTGGTATTTTGATGGTACACTTTTCATGTTCTGTTATTAACAACAGAAACATGATTATAAGGAAAAGAAATTGTAGTAGTCTAGTTGATATACTATCCTATCTTTCAATAGCACAGTATTTTAAGTTGTGTTTGAGCATATGCAAAAGCCCAGCCTCAAGGGAGGGCCTAAGGCACTAAAGCACATAAAAGGACACTAATAGCCAATGGGAATTTGACGCAAATTCATGAAACAATAGAAGGGCCAGAATTTCTTAGTACCTGTTAACAATGATAACAATGTTTGTCCTTATCTTAACAACAATAGGAATTCACTAAAAATTGTGTTACAGAGTTTTTGAAAGGTAAACATTATAAGTGAAGGTGATTTGACCAGGATTATGGCAGTAGAGAGGGAAAAACAAACATTTTCTTTGAGAAAAGAAAATGAAAAATTTAAAAATGTATGAGAAGTTTGTTGTAGGAAGGGTAGTTCACAGAGCAGTGTGAAGATGGCTTTGAGTTTTCTGACATACCTAACAGGAAGGTTGATGATGTCAGTCACCTAACTAGGTATTAAGGTGGGAAGACAACATGGGTTCATTCATGTATGCCCTTGTTTGAGATCCCTTTGAGATATCCAAGACGATGGGTCAGTTAAACAGCTGGCTACACATAGCTGTGTTTGAAAGATTTGTGTGAGCTGAAAATGTAATATTGGGAACCTGTGAGTACGGGAGAAATTAATTGTGCAGAAAAGATGATATGCTTGTTACTAACCCTATCACATAAAGATCCTCTTCCTCAAAATAAAAGAAAGAAATATATAAAATTTCATGCTTCCTTTCCCATTTCAATCTTGACATTTAAAAAATCAGAATTTACTTATATGTATATAATGAGATAGCTCCATAGACGATGTGGAAAATCAGTTCCCTCTAGCTCTCTTCAAGCTCAACAAAGAAATAATGGAATATGCATTAAAACTTAAAACCAAATATATATACATACTACACATGCCTAATTACCATATAAAACAATAATAATTTTGTATATAATTGTTTGTCAGATCCAGTTTGTTTCAGGTTTTAACTAATTCCCAAACTAAACCATTCAAATGAGTCAAACTTTAATAAACTCTTCACAGAAAACAATGCTTTTCATGTATTTCAACAATGTAAGGAACATGATTCTTCAGATGTATAAAATAAATTATTATGTATGAAGAATGGAAGCATTTTAGTTTTTTTTTTTTTTTTGGTTTTGGTTTTTTTTGTTTGTTTTGTTTTGTTTCCATTACCGGGAACCGAACTCATGACCTTGCCAGGCAGGCACTGTGCCGCTGAGCTAAATCCCCAGCCCCTATTTTAGTTTTTAAATAGCAAGCTACACACTGGCAATCAGTGACTAAAATAAATCCAAACTGTATTTATTATTGATTAATGCTTGAGAGATGTCCATTAATGCAGATGTAAATGTGATATTGATAAAAATCATCTCAATAAAAGATAAAGCACATGAAACATTGTACAAAACTATTACACTTCTAAAAACAAGGATGGAGAAAGGAGTATGCGTTCAATCACCATAAACAGAATTGAACTAAAACAGGATATTTCCATGAAGAATGATAGTGAAATAAAGATATCAAATCACTTTGTACTTAAAGATAAATGTCTGTACATCTAAAGGAAAAAAGGCCACTGTATCCTAAAATAAATGGTAGTCACTAGAAACAATTAACTTATATTAGCAAAGCTTAGACATTGAACAACTGAATTGAAAAAGAAAAATAAATGGTAATAGAATGATTTTTAAATCATAAAAGAAAACAAAGTATAAAATGTCCTAAAAAGATAAAAAAAATATTAAAAAATAGCTTTTTGTGGAAAAATAAAATGATCACATGCATGGACATTTGTGATAGAAGAAAATATTCTGTCTAGGAACTGGATTTAGAGTGCTAGTAAAAAAGAAAACTGAGTTCATATTCAAAATGCAAATTAAATAATGAAACTTTCTACAAAAGTAAGTAAAAATATAGAGAAAAATCAACAATAGATATGAGACATTTAAAATAATACATTTTTGGGGCTGGGGATTTAGCTCAGCGGCAAAAGCGCCTGCCTGGCAAGCGCAAGGTCGTGAGTTCGGTTCCCGGTACCAGAGAAAAACAAACAAAAAAAAAAATGCTATAAAATAATACATTTTTTAACAAATGGGGTTATTTTATATCAAACAGCTTCTTTCATGGTACAGCTTCCTTTTTTCCATTTCATAAATATTAAGCAGCTGATTTCTCATAGTTATTCAACAGTCATTTATCTGTGTGAGGAGCATGAATTCCTGGCCACTATGTGGAGCTCAGTCACCTCATCCACACACTGTTCTAGCTGAATGAAAAGACAGTGAAGAAAGGACAGGCTGTTTAACAAATAGTGTTGGGACAACTAGATATCTACGTGCAAAAGAATTAAACTGGACCCTTATCTGACAACATACACTGGAACAACATCAGAATTGATTAAAGATTGAAACACAAAATCCAAAGCCAAATTTTATGAAATAGAAGAAAATACAGTATAGGAAAAAGCTACTTTTATTAGTCTTGGAAAAAAATCATTTGATTTCATATCAAATCATTAGGTCAAAAACAAGCATGAGCAAGTGGGATTACCTCAAACTAAAAAAGCTTTTGCCGGGCAAAGAGAAAAATCAATAAAGTGAAAATGCAGCTTATGATTGGAAGAATGCTTGCATTTTCAAAATATATATCTGATGGGAAGCTAATAGCCAGAATATATGAGGAACTCACAAAACTCAAAGCAAAAAGGGGAGCAAATAACTGAAGAGAAATTTCCCAAAAGAAGACATACAGTGGTCAAGAGGTATATAAAACAATGTTCAACATCACTAATCATCAAGGAAATGCAAGCCAACTCCACAATTAGATATCATCCCACAACTCTCAGGATGGATACTATTTAAAAAAAAAAAACAAAACTAGATAATTGTTGTCAAAGACATGGAAGAAAGGAACCCTTGCATACACTGGCAGGTAGAATACAAAGTTCAGCCACTAAGGAAAATTGCACAGAGGTTCCTCAAAAGTTTGAAAATGAACACCTATTCTATGATCTAGCATTCTCTCTGCTAGGCATTTACTCAAAGGAAATTAAATCTGCACCTTATAAAACTAT
This sequence comes from Chinchilla lanigera, assembly GCF_000276665.1. Classification (NCBI taxonomy): domain Eukaryota; kingdom Metazoa; phylum Chordata; class Mammalia; order Rodentia; family Chinchillidae; genus Chinchilla; species Chinchilla lanigera. The sequence goes on from NW_004955457.1 coordinate 2,332,000, forward strand.
CTGTACTACCATATTCATTACAATATAATTCACAACAACCAAGTTTTGGAAAATTTCCAAGTGTCTGCCAGCAGATAAACGGTTTTACAAACTGTGGTACATAGATAGATAGATAGATAGATAGATAGATAGATAGATAGATAGATAGACAAATACATATATATATATAATGGAGTATTGCACTACCTTAAAAAATGAAGTCCTGACATTTGAGACAACATGGATGAACTGGGATGACATTATACTAAGTAAAATAAGCCAGATATAAAAAGAAAAATACTACATGATCTCACATATATGTGGAAACTAAACAAAAGTTTAACACAGAAAGCAGAATGGTGGTTCCTAGAGGGCAGGAAGTGGGAGGAAAGGAGGAGAATTAGGCCAAAGGGCTTACACTTACAGTTACATAAGGTGAATAAGTTGAATGATCTAATGTATGGCATGAGAACTGTAGTTAATAATATTGTATTATATACTGGAAGTTTGCTATGAGAGTAGATTTTAAGTGGTCTTATAACAGAAATAAGTAACTGCAAAAGGCAAAGGGTAGATTAATTGGTTTAACTATAGTAATCATTTTAAAACATGTGTATCAAAACACAATGTTGTAGAGTTAAAATCTATATAAACTATAAAGTTATTTGTATATTGTGCATGCTGTCTTTTCTCAGGTATGCCTTTGCTAACATTTTCTCCCAATCTGGTTGGTTTCATCATTCAGGCAGTTTAGATTCTTTCTCTTCCTCTCTCATGCTTTTTAAAATTCTAATTCCTCTGCATATAGCCAGAAGCTAAAGCTACTTTTTTTCCATAGATATTTTTTTTACAAAAGCACTCCAATTCCAGATACTACAAAATTCCAGCCACTACCGTATTAGTTTTATGTTGCTGAGTAACAAATTGTCACAAACGTGAGCAGTTTTAAAAACAACACAGATTTTATCATCTTGTAGTCAAACATGGGTCACAAGCCTGGGAATGAGGTAGCTCACCGGGTCCTTTTGTGAGCTGCACAGACTGAAAGTTTCAGCAGCCGACACTCTGGATCTTCTCAGGTCACTCGTGGCAAAATGAATTTCCATGCAGCTGTTTTGAATGATAGCTGCCAGGCAGGAGACTGTGGTCAGCTCCCTTTGAAAACCCACAGGCCACTGTCACTCTATGGAAGTCAACAGTATAAATGTTTCCTTTCTTCCTGAGTATGAGGAGAAAATCTCTCTGACATCCCTTGCTTCTAATTTCTAGACTCTCTTAAAAATGTACCTGATTATGTCAGGACTACCCAGAACAGTCTCTCTTTTCATTAACACAACTGATTAGAAAACTCAATTACATTAAAGAAAAAATTCCTTTGGCTACACAGGAAACATAATCCCAGGAGTGGCAGCTCATCAAACTCACTGATCTTGCCCACAATCATGAAGAGGGGATTATATAAAGGTATAAGTCACTTCGGGTAATCTTTCAAACATATCTAGAAAAGTTAGCGAATATTCTCTATAAAGGACCAGACAGCAAATATTCTATCTATATGATATAAAGGACCAGACAGCAAATATTCTATTATACATATATTCTATAGAAATATTCTATAATCTCACTTTTACAGACAGCAAATATTCTATTATACATATATTCTATAGAAATATTCTATAATCTCACTTTTAACTACTTCTCAACCATTTTAATGTGAAAGTAGCAAAAGACAATGCAGAAATGAATGGGCATATATTATGGTTTATATCTAGATGTTCCCCTCAAAGCCTCATGAGCTCACAGAGGGCTGTTGGGAAGTGATGGGATCATGGGGTGTGATACTAAATGTGATTGGGAAGGGGATACTAAATGTGATTGGTTGAAGGAAGTGAGTTCCTGGGGGGTGTGGCCTAGAAAGTTGTATCTCCCTCCTCCTCCCTTGATCTCTCTAGTTCCTATCTGCCATGCCATAGGCAACCCTCCTCTAACATGCCCCCCTGCCATCCCACCCTGCCTTGAAGACAGCCAACTATGGGCTGAAACCTCTACAAACTATGAGCCCAATTAACCTCTCCATTAACTTGCAGGTGTCAGGTATTGTGTTCCATCAATGAGAAAGAAACAGACAGCATGCCTACATTCCAATAAAACTGTATCAAAGTAGGCAGTGGGCCAGATTTAGTCAAAAGGCAAGAGTTCGCTTATCACAGAATTAAATACATCCTGTAGCCTTGGACTGGAACATGAACTAGTCTACCAGCGTAGTCTCCACCCTTGGCCACTGTTGACTACTTCAAAGCTGGGTGTATAAGCTAAGTAAAGCCAAGTGTTCACTAAAACAATTTTCAGAGTTTTCAGAAACATGTTTCCACTTTTCTAACATCCATAAAAATGAACTTACAATGGCAAGCAACTTTCTTTCTAACATATATCAAAAAATAAAACCTAATAGCCACAAAGAGCCAAAGGACTAAGGTAGTTCAACAACAACAGACAGAAATAGACACAGAGATAACAAAAACATAAAGAACTAAAGGCAACAGATAATATTGGCTGGATCTCTCAGATCCAACCATCATTACACTATAACTGGCACTTGGCTTTTCAGTTATATTAATGAATAACTGCTACATTTTAGTTAAAACTAAGCTACTTTAAGATGAGTTTTGACTTGTTAAAGGTGAGTTCCTATCACTAGCAACCAAAAATACTTGAAATAACAGTGACCAAGAAGCTGAGGCTATTGTATTAACCAATGAAAACTACCTACACCTTCTGCTTATCCCTGAAGAGGAGCAGTATGAAGAATACTGTAAACAGATGAAGAGAGCATATTGATATCGAACTAAATTAGCAGCCGTGGTGGTACATGCATGGAATCCCAAATACTTAGGAGGATAAGGCAGGACTGCTAAGTTCAAGCCCAGCCCAGCAAATTTAGCAAGATCCTGTCTCAAAATAAAGAATAAAAAGAGCTCAAGATGTAGCTCAGTTGTAGAGTACCACCAGGTAGAGTAACACAGTACTGCAAAAACAAACAGAAAGAAGGAAAGAAAGAAGAAAGAAAGAAAGAAAGAAAGAAAGAAAGAAAGAAAGAAAGAAAGAAAGAAAGAAAGAAAGATTAATCAAATATTTTGCAAACTCAAGTACTCAAGCTTCTCTGAGCATGTAAAGTAAAATAACAGGTCAAGACTGTGAGGTTGGGGTATAAAGTAAAGCTAACTGAAGCAAAATAAATCAAGGCTCTGTAAGACCGGAGTACTAAGGGATAATTTAGAAGGGCATTTGAGTCACATTTATAATGCAGGATTTGTGGTAGCATAAATTGGGTTTGAGAACACAAAGCTTACAAAATTGATATAAATGGCTTCAAGAAATAATTTTTAAAATGTAGGAAGATTATATCAATGGTTACAATATGAAGGACTGCCATGTGCTCAGCACCCTACTAAACGCTTTGCAGAAATTTTGTTCTATAACTCTCATAGAAGTTATTTCTATATGGTGCATTATAATTCTGATTTTACAGATGAGAACACTGAAGGTGAGAGAAATTAATTTGCTCAAGGTCCCAAAGTTAGTAAGACACAAGGCCTGGGCAATGTAATTTTAAATGCCATACCTCTCCCTACAGTGTATGAAGAGTAGGAGGATTCTCATAGCAATTTTGTCCCATATCACTACATACTGTACTGAGAATGAAAAGACTAGAAATCAAGAAATGTAAGAAATCTAATTTACATTTGCCTTAGTGACAATTAATGCAAGTGTTTCCACAAAAGAAAGGGAACTCAATGCTATTTGGAAAGGGATTAAATAGTATTCAGAAATAAATATCTTTCCACAAAAAGACTTATTATTAATAAATTACATATTTTTAAATAAGATGAAAATGAGTTCACAGAATTCAATGCTTAAGATTTATACCATTTTAGGTGTGAGTAACATGAAGTATAATATATAATATAATAAAATAAGTATTTCTAACCATCAAATAACTCATGAGCTACTTAAAGAGGAAATTAACACAAATTTAATGGCATGGTAAGCGTAAAATGCTCTGGCCATACCACTATGGTTTGTTTTTTTTGTTTTTTTTTTTTTTTTTTTTTTTTTTGGTCTTTTTGCGACAGGGTCTCACTATGCAGTTTAGGCTTGTCTTCAACTCACTTTGTAGCCCAGGTTGACCTCGAACTCCCAGCAATCCTCTTGCCTCAGCCTCCTGAGTGCTGGGATTACAGGCGCGGGCCACCACACCCAGCCATATAACTATATTAAAAGCAATGTTATTTGTGTAAAATTATGTAGATTTGATATACAATCATGATAATTATACATTTTTCTAAATGCAGAATATCACCATTGCTTACATGATGAAAGAAAATAAATTTAACTGCTTTTAGAAGAAACACTGTTTTTTGTGTCATCCCTCTCCTTACTCAGTGCCTCCAATAGTTACTGACACTTTTCAGTCCCTCAACTTTGAAATCCCCAGAAACTGTTTCAATTGCCAAATTTATTCTGCTTACATCCTACATATCATTAAAGGAAAAGATGAAGAAACATGAGATTAAATAATTTATGTAACTTTAAACAACTAATAAATATCAGCATTTACACTGTTAATTGTGCTTTTAGCTGCATCTAACTAGAACACATTTTTAGAAATAGACTTACTGATAGTAAGTATTTGGTCAATTTTAACTAGAAAACTTGGAATGAATTTAGTTCTTTTTTCTGAAACAGGGTCTTACCACATAGTGCAAGCTGGCTTTGAACTCACTAGGTAGCCCAGGCCAACCTCAAACTCGCAACAGTCCTCCTGCTTCAGCCTCCCAAGTGCTGGGACTATAAGCATGCATCACCATGCCTGGCTAAATTTAGCTCTTCCTCATTGTTATGGTTTAGGTCTACAGTGACCCCCAAAAGTCTCATGTGCTCAGAGACAGGACTTTTGGAGAGTGACTAGATCATGGGGCACTATGCAAATGAATACGCCTGGTCAAAAGAAATGGGTTATGGAGGGTGTGACCTGGTAGGGTACATTTTGTTCCTGGCTTTTCCTTTTCTTTATGTATTCTGACCCAGGAGGTAAACCCCTTTCCTCTACCATGCTCCTCAATCATGATGTTTCTGCCTTGAAACCAGCTAACCATGGACTGAACTCTGAATCTGTGTGACAAAATAAATCTCTCCTCCTTTAATTTACAGGTATCAGGTATTTTGTCCCACTGGAGGAAAAGTAATTAATATAGTCATATAAATTGTTCAGCACACAGAAATTAAACAATAAAAATGATGTAATGAATAAAATTTATATCTAAGAAAGACTATGTGACTAAGTAAAAGGTGCACTGATTAAAAACAAAAGGGTAAGATTTCTGGCTAAGATCATATGGCTGGCAAGTATCACTAGGCGTTTACATTACAGAGAGCCTCAACACATGTCTTAAAGATTGTCAACCCTAGCTTTAATAGATGTTTTATATCTATATTATTTGAAGAATCACATAACAAAATAGATAATTTGATGTAGTTAAGTAAAATCAGATATGTTTTCTGTCCTTACATTTCATGTAATGTGAGACAATTCTTAGCATTTTAATGTTTTAGAGCTAATGTTTAAATTATATTGATATTTAAGTTTCATTGATAAAAATCCCCAAATAATTAAAGAAATAACCATTATCATTAAATTCTTCTTATCCTATTGATTTACCATGTCAGCTTTTAATGATTGGCTTAACTGAACAAGAGACAATGCTTTTACTTTCTATTCAGTTTTTCACTCAAAATCACTACATAAAAAATAAGACACACTACTTCTTAGATGAATTTTATATCCAGCAAAGGAAATTAAATTTGCACTGAATAGTTTAATGACAGTCATTTGCCGGAATAGCATGCTTTCCTAAACCATCATGAAGCAGACACAATACTAAGTTTTGGTAAATAGAATTGAGATACTATGGAAATATCCTTATAATTTAATATAACTCTTATCTCTGGGGAATAGCAACATTGCTCTTGAATTCATTAATCCAGTAACAATCATTTGAAATTTAATATTTATCACCAATTTTTAAAAAAAACTGTATGTCTTTATACAAGGAGCAAAATATCAAACAAAAGAGCTCAAGGAGTGGCCTTTTGAAATAGAATATACACACCAGATTTAATCTTCTAAAGAATGGCTGAAGATTTAGGTGATGTTAGTAGTATAATATATGGTTATAATATCTGTCTGTGAGTCATAGAAACAAAAATAAGAAAAATATTGTTACTGTAATTACTCAGTAGTACTAATACTTCACATAAATTCTGAGCATATTTTTGGCTTTTAAATTGTAGATTTTCTCAAATCTGTATATATTGGCAAAAGTGAATTTATTAGCCATACAGGAGAAAAATAAGCAGTATTACAATTTGATGCTAATTATGCCCAAATATATTCCAAATAAGCTAAAGATATAAATGTAAGATATAAGCCATAAAAATACAAAGGAAAATTTTGGTGATCATTTCAATAATCTTGGATTAGAAAAAATTGAAAATATCAAAAAGTCAGTAAAATAAGTGTATAGAGTGTTAGTAGAAATATGTATACAATACTGATACTATAGTAGTACTATGGTAAACAGAGACACTGAAATGACACCCAGGATTTGGAGGCAGATTTATTTACGTTGACAGGCACTGATTCAGATCTTTCTCAAAATATCATGCCCTGATCTCTGGTGGTCTAGGCTTATATGGGATAAGCAAGCAGGAAGTACAGAGGTAGAATGGCTTGTCAATTGGGGATTGGTTTATACAATATACATTATACTGATCAGCTATGTAGCACAGCAACCAGCTGTTTCTAAAAAACAAAATAACAGGGACTGTAACCAGAACAATTACCTGGACAACTAGCAAACTGAAGTATACTGACTAGTGGGACATCTTCTGCCTACATTTCCCTGCTCTTTTAGTTTCCCCTGAAAATCTTTGCTGGTTATGTTACATGTGATCTTCTGAGACAAGGTGCAACTAGAAGCAATAACATTGGGGCTGCTAGTGGTCCTAGGACGGGCCCTAGCCAAGATTCCCATGACTGAAAATTCCTACCAGGAGTTTATGATTTGTTTCCCTTATTATAGAGTTTCTCTCTAAGTTGACTCAGACAAGGAAGTGGAGTTAATCTGATATAGAAGAGTGTCCAGTGTTCTGGATATACATCAAATCTTTATCATTTGTAAGGGCCTTACTGGTTATTTTCTATTCTCTTGGGACAATCATCCACAGCGCTAAAGCAAAGCAAGGACTTGGGTAGGCAGCCTGAAAAGGCACAAAAATCAAAGGGAGTAATGCAGTGAGATAAGGAGCAATCATGTGAACAGTTCCCCCAGGCTTTACCTGTGCATGGACTGGTCAACATCCACAGAGATCAGAGCAGCATTTCAAACAGGTTGCTTCTTTAGAGTGAGCCCCAAAGGAGCTGTCTAGTCCAGATAAATTCTCTAAAACTCTGGAATCAGGGATCTAAAGCTGGATTTCTGAAACTTTTAGAAGTAGTTAATATGCACCTGAGTTATATGTGTGTGCAGGAGTGCCTACAGGTATAGTTGATCTTTTACCTAAACTTTTGTGGAGCTAACTAGCTCCAAAAAAACAAGATGTTTTTGCAGGGTTATGTTTTACTTTCTCAACTTTTTAGAGCTTTTGTCCTATATGCTGTATGTGGTTTTTATTTAGTTATCTCTGCTACAAATGCAGGCCTGTTGTCACTGCCAGTGATCAAGGGTAGGCCATATCTGGGGATGATTTTTGACAGCGGGACCCTACAAACTTTTACTGCCCTCTCAGCTTGGATAGGGAATGACATGGGCCAGCTCGAGTAGGTGTAGGTGAGCACTAAGTCTATCTGTATATCTTTAAATGGTGGGAAGTCAGGGCTGATGACACAGATACTGAAGCCTGAGCTGGCTGCAGGGATGCAGGTGCCAGAACTGTGGCTTGAGCTTGTGGAACATAAGGTGAGGACAGGTCCGTCTCTGATTAAGATGGATCTTCTGGGAGCACCAGGCAAAATTTTTCTGGATGGGATTGATGTTTCAGTCAACCAGATCCCTGGAAGGGGGCTTAGGAGCACAGGTTTGTGTCACTGGTGACAGGTTTCTAAACAGTAGCAGGAGGCAGTAGCAGAAGAGCTTTGACAAAAATAACTTTGTCCAAGGTGGCCACAGTACATCTATCCTGTAGGACTACATTCCTAACAGAGCTACTTCCATCCATTAGTAAGAAGGGTGTACTCAGCATCTGTCAGGGAGTTTATTTTTCAGTCATGGTCTGTTGGGCCCAGCATGATGGGCAGATATGTGGCAGGATAGAATGGTTCATAGTTATTCAGGAGATCTAGTACAGCATGTGGCACCTGGACAGTTAGGTCTTGGCCTAAGGTGAGCTTGTCAGTGTTCTTAATCATAAGGACAGTTGCCATTAGAGCATGAAGACAAAAGGGGGAGGCAGCTCTTAGCAACTGGATTCAAATATTTGTACAGATAAGCTAGTGGGTGTTCCCAGGGGCTGACACTCTGAGTAAGCATCATTGTTTTGGTGAACTCAAGGATCCAGATTCTATAGAAGCCAGCAGCTCAAGGAAATTGTGGAGTTTTTTTTCTTGTAACCAGTTTCTGCCAGATATTGCAGCAGAGCTTTTGGTTCTTTCCAGCAGGCAGCTTGGATGGCATTAATCAGAAGTGTGGTGACCTTTTGTGCTGGGAAACTAGTAAAGTCAGCTGCGAGGGCTTCTCTAAAGAGGGTAAATAATTTTTTGGAACTCTGGAAGGTTGAGTCCAGGTCAGTTAAATTTTGAGTCAAGAACTGATGTTTTTCCATTTAAAGGCAAAGAGGGGCTGGCTGGTAGGAGGCAACTGGAGGCAGAAGAAGGCATTCTTTAGGCTCAGGCAGGTGCACCAACAGGCTGTGGGTGGCAGATAACTGAGGCAATGTATGAGGAGGCAATCGTGGTACCACTGGCAGCTTGAAGATCTTGAACTGGCTTTACAGGCAGGATAGGCATATTTTAGAAGTTTGATAGTCTAAAGACATTTTGCAGTTTTGAAGGCTAATGTTTTTCATTCTCAGGAGACCAAGTAGAGCTGGAAGAAACAGACAAACAGGCTAATTGCTAGGGCCTCCCCCAAAATAGTGGAAGAGTTTCTAAACCCTTGTAGCAATTCAATTACAGTCCAAAAAGGGTGTGTGTGTTAGGTGAGTTGTATGGGTGAATGCAAGATGATGGCTGCACTGTTAATGGCACAGATATCTTGCCCAAAGTGATTAACAGTCTATCAGGCTGATGTGTGGCTGGATGCCTGTTTGTGCTTCCCATGACATAAGAGAGTGCAGGGTTGATGGCCAGACCTGAAGATGAGTCTTCAGTTCATATCTCAGGCTGATGCAGGTATCATCTTCCTCTAGGGGAACAGTCAAAATTGAAAGTGCAGGGTCAAATGAGAGGGAGGCTGTCTGGCTTGGTGCAAAGGAGATGGTCACTTCTAACTTGAAGAGGAGGTCTCTTCCTAGAAGTGGTACGGGGACTGGCTTACACAGGAGATGCCCTCCAAGGTGCAAGTTTGTGCCTGGCAAAAGGGGCAAGAGGCAAGCGTCCCAGTTTTCCTGATGATGGTACTATGGGTTTCCAGTGGCCCTGAAGAAGGGAACCCAATCTGCACTAGTCTGAGCCTATCAGACTGATGAAAGGGTTGTCATCTGGTCCAGGTTGAAGCTTTTGAGAGTTCTTATCTTTTAATCTGAATGGTTTTTTTTTTTGTTTGTTTGTTTTTTTTTTTAGTGTCTGTAGCCCTTATAATTTGCATATTGGTCTTTGGCCAGAGAATATGGTCATCTGTCAGTCTGGGTTTTCTTTTGGATATCAGGCTTCTGAGTAACAACAGTAACTTTTGACATATTGTTGGGCTCTTTGGTTACCTCTTAGATGTCTCTGAGAAATGTGCGACTGGGTTGTTTCTAGGTGGGGCAACCTTTGGGAAAGGCCATGCCAACTCATTCGTTAGGCTGACAGTCCAATCTTTCCTCAGTCAAAATGTGGAACTCAGAAGGAATTGCAGACAGTCATCTGGGGTGGGCACTAGATATCATATCAAAAACGGGTACTGTTTTTCTTTGAAGAAAAATGCAACATACAAAATCTGGCCAAACTCTCTAGAGATGCTCTGACAGTGTCTGTGACAGATTATTCCAAACAATACATACCACTGCTCTTATCTTTCACCATCAGATCAAATGCATGATTTACCCAGAGTTTATTCTCCATAAAGAGTAAGTTCCAAAAGAAAGCAATAAATATCACTTCTCTTTTGCCATGCTTTATAAACTCCAGAAGAGAAACCACATGTTAGGCAACAATTCCATTGAGATTCAGTACATATGAAAACTGTAAACCCATATATAATGCTATCATTAGCATTTCACGAAATCAATGTATAACTTAATGTTAACTAGTGTTAACTCAGAAGACATGATTATCCATAGAGATAACTATAAATACAACCTTTCATTCATTAATCTGTTTAGGAATAGGGAAAAAGCTACACATAACTGGTTCCCTTAATGAATTCTTCAGCATATGAATACCCCACAGAGTCTAAGTTACTGCACTAGTTGAAATGGATCCATCATTAGCATGATTTGTTCACAGTGAACCCTAACAATACTAAATTCTCTTCAATTTCTACATTCAATATCCACATTTCTATGTCATTTAAATCACCCTTTCCACTCAAAAGCTATAATTTAATATACAAAACTATAATGAACCTCATATAACAAATAACAGCATACAAGTAGCATGTTGGTACATTTCTACTTCAAAGCAATGTGACATAGGCCAGAGAAGAAAAAAGAAAAAGGAAAGTAAAACAGTAAAACATTTGTTTTCCAAAAATGTACATTTTAAATCATTTTTGGATCTCTTTATTTTTTAATGACTGCCAGTTCATAAATGCCATATAAATATTACAAACTTCAAAAATGATCTTTTCCTATAAATAATTTCCTCTTCATCTCTTATTTGTGTTTGAGCCCATTTAGAACTACTAAGATAACCTTGAGCATAAGCTTAATATTAAGAAGAAAAAGGTAGCAGGACGAGTATGGTAAGTGCAATGGCTAAAACATTTAATATAAAGGAAAAGAAAAAGAAAACAAAAAGGGATGCTGAGAAAAGAGACAGTTACTGGAAGAGGCTGAATGAGGAAACAAAGAGAGGGAAGCAAAACCAACAATTCAGGTGAAGGAGTTAAGCTTTGAGACAGCTAACTTGATTTGCATATTGACAAAGAGACTAGGACCAGCAAAGAAGTTTCCCAGTGGTGGTGAGAAGAGAGATGAGAAGTAGAGGGATCACTGCTCTGCACAAAATAGTAGACTTGGCTTTACTCCCACTCCTGGCCAGTATCCCTACTCTACCTCACTATTCCTACAGCATAGAGTGAATATGAGGCAGGCACTTAGACCAGGGAAAAAATATATTGATTTTCAAAGAAACCGAACAAACTGCTGGGCAAAACTAAGAAGTAGATCAGTAATTAATTTAGTTATTGGTGTCCATGAGGAAAGCCTCCTGCATTCTGGCATTTAAAAGCCCCAAGAGCAGTGGTGGTGAACTTCTGGCATATGTGCCACAGCAGGCTATTCATATCATTGAAAACTCTAAAACATTCACCATCACTACCCTATCACAATGATTAGCTACTCATTCACTCATTGTACACCAGCCTTGCCAGAAGACAAACCAATTTACTATACAGAGATTTTATTCATATTTTACATCAAATCATTAATGGTAAAATAAAATCCATAGTCAGAAGCTATTTATGACACTCCTATAACATTACAAAGGAAGAGGATATATTAAAAAAATAAAAGCAATATTCTATGTGATTTTATATGAAAGAGTATGTCAAGGTCAAAAGGCAACATAAAATCTAATTATACTTGAAGATTATATTATTCATTAAGATTCATTAAGAGTAAGTCACAAAAATACTTGAAACTGAGAAAAAGCTCTTTGAAATAAAATATATCATTCTCAAAATAAAAATTTTTAGCAGAGATGAAGATGGAAAATATGAGAGAATAAATACATGAAACATACGATTAATCCATGAAGATCAGCAACTAAGAGTTCCAGAAAAGATAACAGACAAAAATACATGATAGGACTCTACAAAATTAAATTCCATAGTGACTACTAAACAAGTTAAGTCAACAAAAACGAAAAAAAGACTAGTACCTAGATTTATCTTAGCAAAATTTCAAAAAATAAAGGATCCTAAAGTTAATGAAAATTAAATTGATTTCTACCTTCTTGTTAGCATCATTGGATGCTAGGACACAGCAAATTAATTCACTTAAAGATCTTACAGAGAACTTTTTCTATCTAGAATTTTCTTCTTAGCCAAAATTTGAGTTAGTATGAATTGTACATTATCTTACAATGCTACTTAAGAAAGTGAATTGTCAAAATTAAAGTGAAACTCAATAAAATGGAAATAAAATATACATCCAAGAAAACAGCAAATGGAAGTGTCAGGAGAATATTTGGACAGCAAACCTAGAGAGTAACCCCTCCCAAAAGAAATGGAAAACAGAAAGACCTAGGAGGAAGGTCTTTAGCAGGATGTGGAAGCAGACAGTAGTAGATTTTATTAAAAGGATAATAAGATTGAAAGTCTGGGAAAACCCTTAACACATGATAAAAGAACAGAACAAAAAGAAATGCAAGAGAAAAGAAAAATTTAAGGAAAATAAAAATCTGCAAAAGTCAGTCAGGATCCAAGCATAAAGTAGCTAACTCAAGTCAGAATAGGGAAATAACAGACTTCAAAATAATAACATAGCAGACTCCAGGCAACAGACATAATAAGTATTAAAGTACAGAACACAATGAGTCCTTGGTTGATCAGCTTTGTATGTCTATATCTGTTTTCGTGAGAAACCACTTTGAAGATATCAATATGTAACACAACAAGTATTGTTAATTCCCTACCACTCTGTTTGTAACTCTGTACTGTCTGTACTGTTCCTTTGCTATTTTGTAAAATGTCGACTGTCTGTTAATATTTTCCTCCTTTTATTTTTAAAATAAAAAAAAATGAAGTACAGAACAAAAAAAGCATAACCTCCTCATACAGAAAATAAGAAAGGCAATTATACATCTGAGTAAACCACCTTCAGTTAAAAACATATAACAAATATGAACCAAACTAAAATTTGGCTTGATTCTGAGTAGGAGATAAAAATAGACTATCCTTGAACATTCTGTATTCATATAGAAATAGGTCAAAAATAAAATATAAAAATGCATATTACTATAGGTGATAATTATGTTCAGTTTTATAACTATGATCATCTGAAATACCATGACAGAGATCCTAAATCTTTAGATTAAAAAACATAATGAGTTACCACCACACACACAATCACTGAGTCAATATCTCAAGAAGGTTTATCATTCACAAATGCAGGTATACAAAGAGGACAACTCTTCATTTATTGAGGCAGTTTTACTGTTTCTACATACATGCATAATGATTACTCACAAAGTCAACACAACATTGTGTTAAAGCACATTTATGGAGTTAAATTTTCAAAAAATATATATAAAACAAATTAAAATCTCTAAAAGTCTTTGTACTCCTTATAACTCCAGGACTGGAAATTATGTTGAGTTGAAATTAATGAACTGTAGGGGCTGGGGATTTAGCTCAGCAGCAAAAGCGCCTGCCTGGCAAGTGCAAGATCGTGAGTTCGGTTCCCGGTACCGGAGAAAAACCAAAAAATAAATAAAGAAATTAATGAACTGTAAAAATTAATGCTAACAATTTAAAACACTGAAAGGAAAAACAGAAAAAAATGAATCAAAAACAAATAAAGAATAAAAAGAAAATCTGACCTATGTAAAAGTGTCCTAAAGGAATAGGTTATGGGCAACTCCATGGAGGTGGTCCGTAAGAACTGGCTAATTTTCATGATTATTAATTATATTTGAAGTCTTGCATAACAACAAATAGCTGCTTTTTTTCTTTTAGGACAAGAATCTGAAAGAACATATTCACATTCATTTTTTACATAATATTGCTCCTTTTGAAATAAAATTGTATGTATACCGACATGTGCATTTTCTATTAATTTGTCCCAACTTCTGTGTCATGCTTGTATGTTGTTTTTGGTATAAGGAGTTCAGTTATGTATTCAGTCTCTTATGAAGCACAGATTTGGCAGAAACAACAAGGGCAACCAAACATTAACACGGTTGACTGTTCTTATACTACTATGCATATAATTGTTTGTGGCTCAGTCACTAACTACACTGATTTCTTCAGGTAAACCTGGGATTCACTGAAAGCACTTAGAATTTTGTCAGCTAGAAGGAATGCCAATGCAGACAGATAACACATATATTAAAGGCTGGTTTCCAAAGTGGAGCTGTTGGGCAGTAGGACCTGGTGAAAGGTTTTTAGGTCATTATGGGTGTCTTGATTACTTTTCCATTGTTGGGACAAAATACCCCTGCAAAGGATGATAGGTTTATAATAGCTCACAGTTTATAAAGGAGTCAGTCCACAGTCAGCTGGCTCCAAGGCAGCGTAGCATGGCAGAGAGCATCACAGAGGAGCAACAGTCCTTGACAGAGCAGGAAGGAAGCACCCAGCCTGCCTTGCATCTTTACCTTTTTATTCCATTCAGACTACAAGCCTAAGTGGTTGGTGCAACCCAATCGCAGGGTAGGGCTTCCCATTACACACATGCAGAAAAATGCTAATCCAATTAGTGGACTAATCCAATTATCACACCCTAAATCCACATTCCCAAATCCTATCTATCTTGTCCCCTATCTCTTTTAAATCCCCCCTCACCACAGAGTAAAATCACTCTATTAAGAAGAAAATCATTGCATTTAAGTTCTTGGTATATGTTGGATTTTGTCTATAAATGTAGAACTTGCTCCTATGGCTAAAGGTATCAAGTTAATTGTTAACATAGTTTGACAATAGCTAGGCTGTGCTCAATGTTATTGTTATTGCTACTTGCACTACTTTAGCAAGGATGTTGTACCTGTTGTAATAAGTTTTCCTCCCTGAATGACAACACCATGATTGGCTGGGGTCATAACCATTACCACAACCAAAGGACTAGGTGCAGAGCCAAATAGAAAGCAATTTCTCATCTGTAAAAAATTGGGAAGGTAGGCTCTTGGAACAGACACAAAGACCAAGATCCACCAACACCTAGAAGACATCCCTAAGGAACAGATATTTACCAGGGAATCCTCAATACTAATGATAAAGTATCTACAATAAGAGGCTTACAAGCATCAACACACAAAAATACCAAAATAAAATAAACAATAAAGAATGACAAGATGTGTAAAAAAAGGAAATCTTAGACCTCCAGCCCAAACAGGACAAGTCCAGACTATAATGAGAAAGAAGAAATTGAAACAGGAACTTTCTGAAATAATAGCAGCAGAAGTGAAAATACAAATGTATGGGGCTATAAAAATAATCTCTCAAGTAAAAAAAGAAATACGATCTGAACAATACAGCAGGCATGGATAAAACAGAGGAGCTTGGGAAAATGATCATGAATGCCCAACATAGGAAAGAAATTTAATCTATGAAACAGATCCAATTAGAAATCCAGGAAATTAAAAACTCCCCCTATTGTGTGTATCTGTTGTATACACACAATAGATTTAATGAAGGCAAGGATAGAATTATCAGATCTAGAAGACAGGATTGCAGCTAGTAACCATGAAAAGGAAAATATCTTAAAAATAGCAAGGGACCATGAAAAATCAATCCAACAGCTACAAAATTAAGCAGAAAAGAACAATGGAGTTGATGAGAAAGCTGGAGATAGCTCAAATGCCATTAAAAAAAAAACCCTCATCACAGAACTAATGGCAAAAAACATCCCAAACACTGATAAAAAATTTGACACACAAATAAGTGAAGCATATAACACTTCAAATAGCCATGGACAAACTAAATCTACACCAAGGCATATAATAATAAAGATTCCAGAAATTCAGTACAAGAACAGAATATTAAAAGTGATTAGAGAAAAGAAACAAATCACCTATAAAGGAAAGCCCATGAGAATCAAAGCAGACTTCTCAACACAAACCTTCAAATCAAGGAGAGCTTGCAGTGAGGTATTTCAAGCCCTAAAATAAAACAACTTTCAACCCAGATTACTGTAACCCCCAAAACTATCCTTCAAAATTAATGGAGAAATAAGACATTCCCACAACAAAGAACTGAACAAATTCATGACAACCAAAGTAGCTCTCCAAAATGCTCTAAGAGGTATTTTAGAAAGAGAAAACAAAGACCATAATTACAAGTACACCAACAGAAAGAAGCCACCAGGCAGAGCAAGTAGTTAAACAGAGAAGAAAGACAAGTAAACAATAACAGGAAAATATTATGGGAAGGATAAGCCGATGCATATCAGTTATAATCATCAATGTTAATAGTCTCAATTCACCAATCAAAATAGACTGGCAGAATGGATCAAGAAGCAAGATTCAACAATATGCTGGATGCACATTTAACTTAAACACATTTAACTTAAAAAGAAATCCATAGACTGAAAATCAAAAGATGGAAAACAACCCTCCATGAGAGAGGAACCCAGATAAAAGCGAAGGTAGCTATTCTATTTACAGACACGTGAACTTCAGGCCAAGACTAATCAAAAGAGACAAAGAAGGTCACTACATACTTGTAAAAGGAAAATTCCAAGAACAAGAGACAACAATCATAAATATATATGCATCAAATTCCAGTGCATCCACTACATAAAACAAATATTAAGAGACATGAAAAATCAAATAAGCACTAACACAATTGTAATGGGGGAACTTAATACTCCACTGTTACACACAGATCAACTAGACAAAAAAATCAAGAAATATCAGAACTAAACAGAACCTGTGAAAAAATGGGCTTAATAGATATCTATAAAGTATTCCACCCCACAACATCAGAATACACATTCTTCTCAGCTGGACACGAGAAGTTCTCCAAAAAGACCACATACTGGCCCATAGAACACCTTAAGTAAATGCAGAGGAACTAAAATTACCCATGTATATTATCTGACCATAGGACAATGAAAATGGAAATCAGTGGCAAAAGAAACCACACAACCTACATAAACATGTGGAAATTAAACAAAACCTTCCTGAACAATCAATGGGACAAAGATGAAATTTAAAAAGGAATTAAGCAATATCTACAAATAAGTGACAATACTTATACAACAAATCAGAATTGAAGGGACAAAATGAAAGCAGTCCTAAGAGGAAAATTTACAGTGGTGAATTCTTACATCAGGAAAATAGAAAGAGATCAAATAAACAACCTAATGTTGAACCTTGAACTTCTAGAAGAACAAATAAAACCCAAAGCTTATTTGAGGGAAATAATTATAAAGGTAAGAGCAGAAATAAATGCAGTTGAGACTAAGAAAAATCCAAAGAATCAATAAATTGAAGAATTGGTTCTTTTGAAAAGTTAAATAAAATTGATAAATTCTTAACCAACCTTATTAAAAAGAGAAAAGAGTCAAATTCATGCAATTAGGAACACAAAGGGTAAAATCACAACAGATCCTGGGGAAATCCAGAAGATCATCAATACAGACACTATAAAAAGATGCAAAGCACAGAAGAAATGGATAGATCCCTAGGTACATATGAATTGCCAAAACTGAATCAAGAATATATAAAAATTCTAAATAACTGAATAACAGCCAATAAAATTGAAATGCAATTAAAAACAGCACCAAAGAAAAGCCTAGGTCTTTACAGATTCACTGTTGAATTCTACAAGAAATTTAGAGAAGAGCTAATGCCACTAATGCTGAAAATCTTTAATGAAATTGAAAGTGAAGCAATAGTCCCCAAATCATTCCTAGAAACAAGTATGACCCTGATACTAAAACCAGAAAAAGACCTAAACAAAAAAGAAAATTGTAAGCCAATCTCCTTAGTGAACATAGATGCAAAAATCCTCAGTAAGATACTGGAAAACAGAATATAACAAGTCATCAAGAAGATTATATAGTATGACCAATAGGTTTCATCCCAGGAATGCAGGGATGGTTCAATATATGCAAATCAATAAATGTAATATACCATATCAAGAGATTCAAAGACAAAAATCACATGCTCATCTCAATAAATACAGAAAAAGCATCTGACAAAGTCTAACACTCATTCATGATTTAAAAAAACCCTACAGAAAATTGAAATAGATGGTCTTTACCTCAATCTAGTAAAAGCCATCAATGACAATCCAACAGGCAACAGCATACTACATGGTCAAAAACTGAAAGCTTTCTCCTTAAAATCAGGAACAAGGCAAGGATGTCTATGATCACCACTCCTATTTAAAATAATTCTGGAGACATTATCCCAGAGCAATTAGACAAGAAAAAGGAACAAAAGGAATAAGGATAGGAAAGCAAAAAGTTAAATTATCATTACTTGCAGATGACATGATACTCTGCACAGAGGACCACAAAAACTCCAACAAAAGACCTGTAGATTGAATAACCAAATTCGGTAGTGTAGCTGGATATATAATTAACATGCAAAAATTAATAGTATTCCTGTATATAACAAATGCACTAAGAAAGTAATTAGGGAAACCACACCTTTCACAATAACGTCTAAAAATATGAAATACTTAGGAATCAATTTAACAAAGGAAGTACAAGATCTATACATTAAAAATTACAGTGCTCTGAAAAAGGAGATCAAAGATATCAGAAACTGGAAAGATCTCCCTTGATCATGGAGAGGAAGAACCAACATAGTGAATAGGGCTTTACTCTCAAAATTGTTACATGGATTTAATGCAGTCCCACTGAAAATACCATTAGCACACCTCACAAAGCTAGAGAAAACATTCCTAAAACACATTTGGATACAGGAGAAACCTAGAAAAACAAAAACAATTCTCAATAACAAAGTCAAGGCCAGAGGCATCACAATCCCTACTTGAAATTACACTACAAAGCTACTGTGATATAAACAGCATGATAATGGCAAAAAACAGGCCTAAGGATCAGTAGAACATATTAGAAGATGCAGAAACAACTCCAAACACAATCAGCCACCTTATCTTTGAGAAAGGGGTCAAATATGTTCCCTGGAAGAAAGATAGCCTCTTTAATAAATGATGCTAGAAAAACTGACTTATCACATGCTAAAGACTAAAAGTAGACCCACATCTATTACCATGCATTAAACTAAAATCAAAATAGATAAAAGATCCAAATATTACAGCAGAGTTAGGCAAAGATTTCCTGAACAAAACCCTGATCACACGGAAAATAATAAAAAGGATCAACAACTAGGATCCCATCCTATGAAAAAACTTTTGAACTGCAAAAGCAACAGAGTGAAGAGACAACCCATAAAGTTGGTAATCAAAAGATTTATATCTAGAATATATAAAGCACTGAAAAAAATCACACCCTCAAATTTAAAGACCCAATGGAAAAATGGGTATCTGAGTTGAATACACATTTCTTAAAGGAAGAAATACAAATAGCAAGTAAATATATAAAATCATGTTCAACATCATTGGTTATTTGAGAGATGCAAATTAAAACAACACTGAGATTCTATCTCATCCCAGAAAGAATGCCTATCATCAAGAAATCAACCAATAACAAATGCTGGAGTGGCTGTGGGGAAAAGGAACACTTGTCCACTCTTAGAGGGAGTGTGGACTGGTGCAACCACTGTGGAAATCAGTGTAGATATTCCTAAAAATACTAGGATTAGAGGCCCCATTTGACCCAGCTATTCCCTTTCTGAGTATCTTCCCAGAGGAATTAAAAATATCATACCACAGCAATATATGCACACCCATGTTTATAGCAACACAGTTTATAATAGCTAAATCTTAGAAAAAAATAAAAGCCCATCAACCAAGAAATGGATAAAAAAGATATGGGGTTTTTATACAATGGAGTACTACTCAGGCATAAAGAAGGATACACTTGAGACATTTCTAGGTAAATGGATGCACCTTGAGACCATACTCTTAAGTAAAATAAATTGGACACACATGTAAGTATTGCATCGTCTCTCTGCTGTGAGAAACTGAAAAAGTAAATAAGGACCAAAATGTACAACAGATGTTGTGAAATATG
Source organism: Chinchilla lanigera (assembly GCF_000276665.1). NCBI lineage: Eukaryota > Metazoa > Chordata > Mammalia > Rodentia > Chinchillidae > Chinchilla > Chinchilla lanigera. The sequence continues at coordinate 2,352,226 of NW_004955457.1, forward strand.
AAGATACTGCTCAAAAAGAAAGAGGAACTAGGGAGGGAGAAGACAGAAAGGAAGGAAAGAAAAAAAATTTAAAAAACAATAAAACAGAAACAAAGCCTTGTAAATAAGGAGGGGAGGAGGAGTTGAATGGAAGGGAGGGAATTGGAAAAAAAGAGGATACAAAATGTACCATATATAGGTACAAATTCTCTATAATTAATATGATCATTGTGTATATCACAACTGTAGCAATAAAGTTAATGAAGAAAAAAAGAAATATTCAAAAAAATTAACTTTCTTTCCTTCATGAGCAAGCAGAACACTCAAAAAGTATTCAATAGCAAAAGATTACTACGCCTAATATGAGAAGAAAATTTGAAAGAAAAGGGGCCACAAAAGCAGTTAGAAAAATCCAATAGACAATTTCCTAAAAGTCCTCTGGAATAACCTGAGAAAATTCTTTATAGAGATTCCAGATCATGAGCATGAAGCACAGTTCATTTGCTATAATTGGGTTTGTGTATGTACATGTGTCTGTAGATAATATAAAATACAGAAAACATGTATTAATGCCAGGATTGGAGGGATGGCATTAATATAAAATATGGAAAAGATGTATTAATGTTTAAAGTATGTATGTACCAATACATCTATATTTTATAATATATTCTACATTACACTCATATTTAAATATTTTGTAAAGCCAACTAAAATGTATACATATGCAAACTTCTTATATATGTAATAATTAGATAATATATTCATACAACTCTAAAAGCTATTGTTCATGTACATGTGTACAGAGATCCCCTCTTACTATAGTTTTGCTTTCCTTGATTTCAGTTACTTGCTACCAACTGTTGTTTCAAAATATTAAATATCAAGTTCAAGATACAAACTATTCATAATTTTTGAATAGTGCCTATTTCTGAATAGCCACTTTGTCCTGATAAGGACACAAATCATCCTTTTTTCTGTAATATCCACACTATATACACTCCCTGTCCACTGGTCACTTAGAAGTTCTCAGAATGACTGTTAAGGCATTGCAGGGCTTGAGTTTAAGGAACCCTTAGGTAGTAATCTAATGCTATGACATAATGCCTAGCCTTGCACCTCACTGCATCTGCTCATGTAGGCAATGCATCATCTTACATGAGCATAAGTAGAAGATAAGTACAATTTGGTAAAATATTTACAGAGACAATATTTGCCTTTTACTACAGTATAGTATAATATTATATTGCTATTTGATTGAGTGATCATTACTAATTTCTCACTGTGCCCAATTTATAAATTAAACTTCACGGACATATGCATGTTTAAGAAAAAGCACAGTATATGTAAGATATAGTACTATCTGCAGTTTCAAGCATCTGCAGTGGTTGAGGCTTAGAATCTGTCCTCCATGGATAAGAAGGAATTACTGCTATTTTCAACTAAATCTTATATTCTTTATGAAGGAGACTGTGCTAGTTCATTTTAAGTGTCAATTGACTGGATTAGGGACACCTAGACAACTGGTAAAGAATTCTACTGGTTGTGTCTCTGAGTGCTTTATGGGGTAGAAAGGATGGCATGTGATCTACACTCAATTTAGGCAGGTAACATCCAACCAGCTGGGGGCCTAGACAGAACAGCAGAAGTAAATTTGTTTTTCTCTCAAAGGCCTGGGATAAATTCTCCTGCTTCCAGACAAGAGCACTCCAAGCTCCACGTCATCTGGACTCCAGGACCCTCCACACACCCACAGAATTCTCAGGCCTTCAAACCTAGACTAAGCCATGTGTTATGGTTGATGCATTGTGTCAACTTGGGAAGTCTAGAGGTTTAACTAAGTGACTCAGCAGAAAGCCAAGCTGCTTACTTTGTATACATCCTGAGCCTGTGGAAGAGGAGGGCATGGAGATTATATGAGAGCTACATGCCCCTTAGGTGGGGGTAACCTGTTTAGAAAGTAAGACAGGAAAAAAAGCTGCTTGCCGCCATTCCTTCCCTTTTGCTCTGGCTGCTTTGCTGTTCAGGGGCCATTCCCCCTTGCTCTTCTTACTTTGCTGTCTTCTGCCTCGGAGCCAACCAAGTATGGACTGAAACCTCTACAAACTGTGAGCCAAATAAACCTTTCCTTCCTTCATTTTGGGCATTGGGTATTTTGTCTCAGCAATGAGAAAAAAGTAACCAAAACAAAATTTGGTACCGGGAGTGGGGCTGTTGCTGTGACTATACTTGACCATGTGGTCCAAGAGCCTTTGAAAATGGCTTGTGGGAAGTGTTTGAAAAGGTTCAGAGATGTCGCTTGAAAGAGAAGCACTAGAACACCTTCGGCTGTTCTGTCTGGGAGATTCTGGTCAGAGCTCTAAAGACCAGAAGGCTGACAAAAATCGTGCAGGTAAAAACCAGGTTCGGGAAGTTTCTGCTGGGAAGAAGGACTTCATTGGTTGTTGGACTCCAGACGATGTGTGTTATGGCTTGGCAAAAAGTTTGTCTGCATTTTGCTCTTGTCCAGAGACTTTGCCTAAGACTGAGATTAAGGCCGGCAGCGGACTGATTAATCTGGCAAAAAAAATTTCAAGACAGTCAAATGTTGGGGCAATGACATGACTATCATTGGGGGCTTTTAGCCAGATTTATATTGAAAAACAAGAACAAAGAGCCCAGCAGGATGATTTAAAATGTTGTGAGTTTGGCCAGAAAGGAAGCTCCAGTAATGCTATGGACTGCAAAGATGAGGCTGAGGAGATCTCTATTGCTGAGAAGAAACAGGAGAATAAAAAAGATGGCCTATGGACATCACAAAAAACAGCAAGTCTCCACCCTTTGCAGCCTCAAAACTGCAAAGGTGAAAAACCTTGCCTTGATAAAAAAGCTGCTGAGTGCCATGTTCCAGAATGGCGGCAGTGGCCACACCAGGTTCCAGAATGGTGGCAGCATAAAAAATTTGTTCCTCAGAATTGCATTCAGAGTGCCCAGCAATCCAGGCACTCGATCCCTGTGGCCAAGAGAGAGAAAAACTTGGCTGCTGCTCCAGGTAACAGCAAACCTTGACATCATCCCCGTGGCCCTGGCTTTAGGTACATGGAGAATACAAGAGTTCTGAGGTTAAAGAGACTTCCACCCAGATTTCAAAAGGCCTGGGAGGCCAGACAGTGTGCCCCTGAGAGGGCAATATGTAAAGCTGTGAGTGTGAAGCAAAAGAGACACTGGAGACCTCAAAAGTTTAAAAAAGCCAGGACCATGGATCATCAAAGAAAAGCTACAAGGAGGGAACAAAGTGGGCCTAAGAAAAAAGCCGTAAAAGCTGTAACCACCAAAAGTACCATAGGGGTGGACTCATACAAACCCTTTGTAGTTCACAATGTGCCACAAGTTACTTCAGATGCTACATGTAAAATTATAAGACATAACGTTAGCCCTGCTGGATTTTGGACTTGCTTTGGTCCCAATGCTCTGTGTCCCCCTATTTATACCTTTTGGAATGGTACTGCTTATTTTGTGCCATTAAATGTTAAAAGTGTTTAACTTTTCATTTATACAGGGGTCACATATAAGAGTTTGCCTTCATCTCGGAGGAGACTTGGGACTTGGACTCTTGAGCAGTACTAAAACTGTTAGGACTTTGACAACTCTTACAGATGGACTAAAGGCCTTTTACATAAAGGGATGTACATGAGTCTTTAGGGGGTAAAATGTTATGGTTCTAATGAAATATAATGTCTTTGTACCTAAAAACTGATTTAAAAAACTATATCTGGTTGCCAAGTTGACAAGGGGTGGAGTGTTATGGTTGATACACTGTGTCAACTTGGGAAGTCTAGAGGTTTGGCTAAGTGACTCAGCAGAAAGCCAAGCTGCTTACTTTGTATACATCCTGAGCCTGTGGAAGAGGAGGACATGGAGATTATATGAGAGCTATATGCCCCTTAGGTGGGGGTAACCTGTTTAGAAAGTAAGGCAGGAGAAAAAGCTGCTTGCCACCATTCCTTCCCTTTTGCTCTGGCTGCTTTGCTGTTCGGCTGCCATTTCCCCTTGCTCTTGTTACTTTGCTGTCTTCTGCCTCAGAGCCAACCAAGTATGGACTAAAACCTCTACAAACTGTGAGCCAAATAAACCTTTCCTTCCTTCATTTGGGCGTTGGGTATTTTGTCTCAGCAATGAGAGAAAAGTAACCAAGACACCATGTTACAGGCATCCTGGGTTCTCCAGGCTATATCTGATAAGTCTCCATAACTGGTTGGACTAATTCCCCTAAGAAGTCCCCTTGAATGTATCTATCTGTTTGTATATTCTACCAGTTCTTTCTCTACAGAAATGTGATTAATACACAGCTTATTGCTAAGACAGAAATTGTGGTTGGTTTGTAAAATTAAAATGAGCTAATGTAAGTTAAGAGAGAAATACAGTTACTGACACATGATTCAAACTAATAAAATGTTAGTTACTTCCTTTTTATCGATATTCAGTAATTGTCTACAAGACAGCCCTGCATCATCAAATAACCTAATTTAGGAAAACAAAGCATAATGCACCATCTGGAGATTACTATGCCATTTCCTTCTGTGTCAGTATAGTCACAAAAATGTTATGAGAACTTATATCTCATTACATGAATTACATTTCATAATCTAAAGTAATCTGTAAAGAATTACAATTCCCATTCAAGTGAAGTATTTCTTCCAAATTATTTTAGTGACTTGAAAGAGGAGAGCACAGTAAGAAAACCAGGAAAACAAAATTTTAACTTGGTGAATATTATGTCTGATTTATCATCCTGCCAAACAGACAAATTAAACAATGAGCACCTATGCTGAAATAATATTATCCAATTGCATTTGAACTGCAGCCTCTCCTAAAAGTTTACAGCACACGTCCCTAGCATCAGGCAGGGTCAACTCTTCACCAATTGTAAAGGCCTTCTTGACTTCAGCAATCTGGTGAGTCACTAAGAACGATGCTCAGTGCAGACACATTTGACAGATTATTGTCCTTCAGTAATTGCTCCTATTCTCCATGTTCACGCTTTGGTTTTGCATTTTTTTTTTTTTTAACTCCAAAGGCTAGTCGTTGAAAGCAAGATGCTTGATCTTCACTTAGCAAAGCAGTTTTGAAGGTTTCGTTGGCTAGCCAATAGCCACATACACAAAGTGAGCTTGTAGAATGTGAATCATCTGCTGCAGTGAAGCCATAATTTAACTGGGACTCTTGATATTTTCCTTTAAATGCACCTTTTTTTTGGTTGGCAGTCTTAGACTCTTCTGCTGTCTCATCATTGGGTCTTTCCTGCTTTAGAAAGAAGCTCTACAGAAATGTTTTTTCACATTTTGGCTAGCGTTAGCTTGTGGGTCTGCCAAGACTGTGACTGAGACAAATTTGCAATGGCAGGGAGAGAAGTGGTAAGTAACATTTAACAGGTAGGCCACAAGCAGATTAAAATAAGCGGCAGGTTCTGACTTAAAGCCTACCACCAGGTGCAGCTTAACTGCCACTTGCCACTCACTGACAAGGGTTTGATATGCAGTTGTGAGAACAGTGGATACATTGTGATCTTCTGCCATCAACCTTTCTGCCAAGGTTGGTCTCCCCAGTGCTCATTTCACTGCCGCAGAACCACATCACATTCATCAGGTATTAGATTCTCAAAAGAAGCAAACAAGTTAAATCGCTCAGAGGTTGAGTTCACAGCAGGATTCATGCTCCTGTGAAAATCAAATGCTACCCCTGATCTGACAGGAGGTGGAGCTCAGGTAGTAATGTGAATGATGAGGAGTGGCTATAAACACTACAGATGTTCCTGGCCTTCCACTAACCTGCTGTGTGGCCCAGTTCTTAACTGGCTAGGGACTGGCCCCAATTGCAGGGTATCCCTCATTTTGAGTCTCCCCCAAGTCTCATGTATGCTGAGGTGCACTTTTGGAAGGTGATTTGATCACAGTGGCATTATACTCATGGTTGCCAAGAGTTGAACGGCTTTCCTCCACCATATCCTTGTGCCATGCCATTTCTGTCTTGAAGCCAATCGACTATGGATCCAATCCTCTGAAACCATGAGCCCAAGTTAATTCTCAATTCTTTTAAATTGTAGGTGTCAGTATTTTGTTCCAGCAATGGGAAAGTAACTAATACATGCACAAATATAATTTCAAAGTATATGAAACTATCTGCTTAATATGATAAACTAGGAAAATATGAATACAAAAGCACTAAAAATTATCAGAAGTCTTGGCATTTATAACAGCTCTGGCTCAACACCAGAAAAATGCTGAGGAGATGACATTTATGGATCTTCAATGATTTCATGTTTCATAAATGTGAAGACACCAGTATATGAAAGGAAGATTTTTACAGTCTTCAGAAATGTGTACTGAGAATATATTTGTCTTCTCAACATTCACAAGACTACAGTTACATTCCTTTCCCTGGAATTTATCACCTGTAACACCTAGACAAACTACTGTGTTATACAAACGTGTTCCCTTCCCTAAAGGCCAAGCTCTCAGCAGACTTGTCAGGTCCAACTCCTTTCCACTTCCCCATATCCAAAGCAGAGCTTCTCTGTTGAGGCTGATTGGCCATGAGTGAGTAATAATTATCCCGGAAGTATTTCTCCTTACATTGTGTGTGAATGTGTGTGTGTTTCTGAATGGTATAATATTTTGACATCTGCCACCCTGAAGCTAATCAATTTTTACAGATAGAAAGGGCCCATCCAGGACCGTAACTTGGATACATTAACTGACTGATACAGAGTTTTATCTCCTAGTCTGGCTCATATGTGCTATGAGGCAGTATCAGTCTGCCTTAACCATCCAAGAGCCCAGTGTCATGCAACTACGGACAACTTCTATGGTTAAAAGCTCTCCAAAATTATTCTAACTAGCTAATCCTAAATTCATCGCCCAGCCATACTTTGCCTTTCTTGTGAAAACTTAGTAAAAGCTCCAGTCTTCAGTTTTCCCTTGTGTCTGTCTTCTTTCTCCTAAACACCCTGGTGCCTTTCCCATATGGTATGATGTTCTATGACTTTTGTCTTAGGACTGTGAATAAACTGAGCCTTTCCTTTATCTTCTCCAGTAGCTGTTCCCATAAAAAAATCACAAAACATTTTCCTCTTCCTCCCTGGGTAGTAAGGAGAGACATAGGACTGCCAAAGCCCAGGGGCCAGCTTCTTCCATCAAGAAAAGGTTGTATTCATTTACTGTGGTAAGACATACAAATATTTATCTTAGTGCTATGATATGAAAAACAAGTTATGTAATATTACCTAAAGCATCACATGTTGTAAGGCATTCTGTGCTGTGACACCATAAGGAGAACTATATACACTTTGGGTTGTTTGCAGTTAAAGCTAATCTAGACTTCTAGTAACCAATTAGGTTTATGACCAACTTTTGGCTCTTAAACCAGGTTTATGACTACAGGGTCTCTAACTTGGAGCCTTTTCATATAAAAACCTGTCTCCTGACAATTCTAAGAGTCTGTAGCAACAGCAGCTTGTAGCTCAGTAACAATTTAAGTTTATGTGTGTGAGAGTGACAGAGAGACAGAGGAAAACAGAGACAAAGAGAAACAGAAGGACAGAGAAACAGAGAGACAGAGAGAAAGAGAGATGAAGATGGAGATGAAGAGAGAGACTTAGGCTGTATTTATGGTCTCCCTCTCTGCCACAGCTAAGGACATTTTCTACCTAAGAAGACCTAAAGTCACATGCAACCCCTCCAGAAAGCCAGGAGTTTCTGATACTGATTCCTTTTGGCACTCTCAGGCCAGTAAAGTCACTGTATATGATCTTAGCCTATCGATTCCCACTCCAGGTGTGTCCCCTTTTTGACCTTCTAGTCTCTCATCACCTCATTTTCATACTGTCCCATATTTGCAATCATTTCTTCTCACTGTATGCTTAGGTAATGCCTATTTATGGCAAACCAACTTGCTGAGGTCCTCATCATGTGTACAAAGCTTCCCACCTTCACTGAAACAAGGTTCCGTCCAGAGACCCTACTCCTGCACAACACTGACAAGCCTTTATTTTCCTCCTACCACACAGACCATGTAGTGATTTTCTCCCAAACTCCAGTCTCATGTGTACAAAAGTCAACTGGGTAGCATTACTTAGATGCTCCACAGAGACCCAAATTTCATCATGCCATAAACCAATTAATAATCTTGCCTGCAAAACCCACCCCTTCTTTTGTCTTCTAAATAATGAGAATACTGTTAGCTCTACTGCCATGGAATTCACACAAACACATGCACACACTCACATCACACCTACTACTTAAGGAATCAAGCACCAAGCCCCACCAATTAGCCTCATAAGTACCAAATCCATCAAGTCTTCATCTGTACACTATTACTCTCTTAGTCATTCTGTCCCCACCTCTCACCTTAGACAAGATTGCTGCTCTTTATTTCCAACAGGCATCTCTACTTCCAGTTTCATTCCACTTCACTTATCATGGACTGAAATATGCTTTTTCCAGGCACAAAAATTCAAAGCACAACCTCTTCAGTTGGAAGCTGACAAGGTACCTTAGAATAAAGCCAACTCCAAAGACTGGCTTCTAAAGGATCCCGTGTGTTGGGCCCAATGAGCAATTAACACTACATGTTCCTTGCATGATTTGGCCATACTGTAAAGCACTGCACTGATCTCTTGGTCTTTATACATGCTGTCAGAGCCTGTCCACCTCCTCTCTACCTAGCATGTTCCTGCCTACCTCACCAGGCCTTAGCTGATGCATCACTTTCTGCAGAAAGCATTTAGAGTAGTGGATCACCATGCAAACTGTGTACCTTTAACACACTATACTTCCCTCATCAGAGAAGCTCTTATAATTGCTATATAATTATTCTTTCTTAACTACTAGACTCTAAGGCCTAGAATCTATGCCAAGACAGATAAGAACCATGTTTGCTTTATACATTGCTATGCCAAAGTCAACCAGCACACAGTACTGCTTCAAAAATATCTAATGTTAGTATGAAGTAACCACCTAGTGCAGTGTTGCAAACACTGATAAAAAAGATAGTCCAAAGCTCTCTGCAATCAATTAAATAAGTGCCATCTTGTTAGTTAACATGCCAATTTCTAACTTGATTTGTTATCTTAAGAGTAGATGCTACATGAATATTAATTGTGGTGACTTGTTTATCTAATAAATGCATGGATTAATAGAAAACCTGTTAATTTACCATTCTACAAAGATTGCTAACGTTGAGGAAAAATTGTTTAGAAGACAAAAAGAACAAAGACACAGGGTCCTCAGAAATATGTTTATGAAGTTATAATCACTTTTTGTTAAGTCAGCAGTTATACTTATTTTATATTAAACTTAAACTGCTCACCTTTCTATTGAAGCCACAGAGCTTAAATTCTTGCAGTAAGAATATATAAAAAGAATGAGAATTTATCATTTTTTTAATCTGAAGTCACTTTTATGTTTAACTAATCATATGATAGTTCTGGTTTTGGAAAAATTGTACCTATATGAAGAGTTTTCATATTTATTTGCTTTCAAGTAAGAATTAGAAAACTAAAATTTGAAGTTAATTTCAAGATATAAATTAAAGTTTAAACATTGCAAATATATTCTCATCCACAAAATAATTGAAATTTATAAATATTTTATAGTGCCAATGAGACAGATTAATTCAGGGACTAATTTAAAACATCATGATAATATTTTCAGACAATCTACTTACACTGGATTTTTTTAAAAAATTGTTTTCAAGCAATTAATGCTAAAAGAAAGCTAATAGTTTTCCTCTTGTGATAGACTTTTTTAGAATATACTGGGCATTTTTTAAAACTTTAAGTTCTAAGAATATCAGTATATATTATAAAAGCAATCAAAATGCATAAAATCTAAGGACACAATTAAGTTAATAATATTTCCTTTGTTCAAAGGAAACAAAGTAGATGAAGGTAAGACAAAAGAATTTCTAAATCTATATGATTTTATGTTGATATAGTGATCTCTACAACACATTGTAATTTTTATTATATTGTTTGAGTACTTTTTAACATTACACAAATGTCTATTTGGAGAAGCTGGTACACACATTTCCTATCTTCATTTCTACCTCATTACCTCCCTCTTCCTACCGCTACCCTGCCCTTTACCGTTTCCTGAAGTCCATCTCCCGATTTCCTGCTATCTCTTTGTGTATCTGTTCGTCCATTTACTTTTTAGGCTTCTCATATAAGAGAAAACATGAGATATTTAATTCACTGTGTCTGGTGAACTTTACTTATCACGATGGTCTCTAATTCCATCTATGTTCCTGCAAGTTATATGATTTAATTCTTTTATGACTAATACCTCATTGTGTATATATGCCATGTTATCTTTGTCTATTCATCTGTTGACAGGCGTCTAGGCTGTTGCCACAACTTAGTTATTGTGAATTGTGATTCTATGAATATGGGTATGAATCAGTCACTAAAGTATACATTCCTCAATTCTTTCAGGAATATACCTAGGAAATATATAACCTCATCAAATGCTATATTTAGTCTTTTCAGGAAGCTCCATACTGATTTCCATTATAATTGTACTAGTTCATATCACTAACAAAAATACAGGAGTATTCCTTTTTCCCTGGATCATTTTTGCCAGCATTCACTGTTTTTAGTATTCTTGATGTTGATGATAGTTGACTATTCTGGCAAGGGGAAGATGGATCTCAATGTGATTTTAATTTGCATTTCTCTGGCAATAAGAGATGTCCAAAAGTTTTTAATATACTCTTTGGCCATTTGAATTTTTTCAGTTAAGAAGAATATATTCAGTTCAATTGTCCACTACTTATTGGGTTTGTAGTTTAGGAGGTAGTGTTTTTGAGTCATTTATACATTCTAAATACTAACCTTCTATCAGTAGATTAGCTAGCAAAGATTTTCTCCCATTCAGTGGAGTGCTTCTTCACTCTATTATTGTTTGCTATGAAGAAGCTTTTAAGTACGATGCAATCCCATTTGTTGATTCGTTATGTTATTTTCCGTGCTTTTGGAATCCTCTTCAAGAAGTCTTCCCCTGTGCCTATGCCTTCAGGTATTTTTCCTATTTGTCTTCTAGCAGTTTTAAAGTTTCTGGCTTTCTGCCTATGTCTTTTATCCATTTTGCCTGGCTTTTAGTACAGGGTGAGATGCAAGGACCTAGTTGCAACCTTCTGCATGTAGATGCAAAGATGGTTCAACATAAGTAAATAAATATCATATCACAAAGATGGAATAAGGATAAAAATCACATGACCAGGGGCTGGGGATTTAGCTCAGCGGCAAAAGCGCCTGCCTGGCAAGCGCAAGGTCGTGAGTTCGGTTCCCGGTACCGGAGAAAAACCAAAAAAAAAAAAAAAATCACATGACCATCTCAATAGATACTGAGCAAGGCTTTGACAAAATTCAACACCCTTCTGATGAAAATATTTACATAAAGACCTTACCTCAAATTGATAAAAGATATATGACAAACTCATAGTCAATATCTTATTAAAGTAGGAAAAACTAAAATAATTCCCTCTAAAGCAGGAATGAGACAAAGGCGTCCACTGTTACCACTGCTATTCAATATGGTATTTGAAATTGTAACCACAGCAATCAGATAAGAGAAAAAAACAAAGGGGGCATAAATAGGAAAGGAAGAAATCAAATTATCCCTATTTGCAGATATGATTGCTTACATATCGTTCTTTACTAAAAAAAAAATACCACAGATTCAACCTAGCTTTGTGCAGTGGCAGTATTGTAGCCAATGAGGTTTATCCAAGATGTAATTTTTGCTAATTGAAAACTTTTCTCAACCTAGCAAAGAAGGTGGAAGACCTCTGTAATGAAAATTATGGAATTCTGAAGAAAGAAATTAAAGAGACTGTTAAAAAATAGAAAGACATATCTTGTCCTTGGCAGACATGATATGGTGAAAATGTTGATAGTAACAAAAATGATCAATAGATTTAGCGCAATTGCTATTAAAATACCAACAGCATTCCTCACAGAAGTAAAAAAAGCAATCTTGATTTTCATTTGGGTTAAAAAAGTATCCAAAATAGTGAAAGCAACCCTGAGGCAGAAGAGTAATGCTGGAGGCATCACTATGCTGGACATCAAGCTATACTCTGCATAAAGCCATAGTAACAAAAACAACACAGCACTGGCACAAAAACAGAAATTAAAAAACAGGAGTAGAAGACACAGAAACCCACATACCTACAGTTTCCAGATTTTTGACAAAGGAGCCAAAACTATCAGCTGGAGAAAACATGGTGTTTTTAACAAATACTGCTGGGAAAACTGGACATCAACACATTTTGATTTTAATGGTTGTGTACCTTAAGGTCAACTAAACAAATAAAGTACACTAAGACCCAACAACAAAGCACTTTTGATAGCTGATTTTGAACCTTATAGTTGCACTATATTTTAATGTGCCAAGCCAATATTATCTTGGAGTGTCCTAACGTGGCCTCAGAGAACACAGAAACTATTGAAGAAACTTTGGAAAAGAAACTGGGAGATAAAGATGAAGTGAGATAAATGCACATTTTATGGCACATATACTTAAATATTTAAAGAGTTTTAATAAAAAGCAACAGTAGGCATATGCCTTGTCTCTCTGGAGAGAAATCTAAGGGACTCTATAGAATTTAAAAAATCAGATGCCTGGTATTTTACCCTAAAACTTACAGGGTTACCTCATGAACAGCAAATTACTTATACCTGGAATGCACATAATAAAATTATGGTGCATTAGGCCAAAGAATAAAATTGATAAAGATTTTCTCTCTAAATGACAATAAAATATTTTACATATACTCTTACAGTTTATACATTGATGTGTTAAGTAAATTCTGAAAACCTTACTAGTTTAAAACTACCATGTATTATACTGTTCACATTTCCATGGGTTGACTGGAGATATATATAAATATAGATATAGATATAGATATAATTGAATAGTATATATTAATTCTACATATTATATATTATATATTATTACATAATATATTTTATATGTTATATAATATATTTTGTATAATATAATATATTATATTATATTATATTATATATATATATATTGCAGTTATATAGTGTTTGGAGCTTAAGTCATCTGAGGCTTTGACTGACCTATGTCCAAAATAGCTTCTACAGTGATATGCCTTTTACCTTAGATAGGACACTAGGAAAGCTAGCCAGGCCTCTGTGTATTCTGTCTATGGGGTAAAATTCTTCCAAGTCTGGTGGTCTCATAGGCATCAAACTTGTTACATGATAGCTGATTTCCACCAGAAATAGTGTTCCAGAGACCAAGGAAAAAATTATAACCCTTCTTATGACATAACATCAGGTCACACAGCATCAACTTAACTATTTTCCACTGGTCACACAGGATTAGCCCAGTCCCATTGCAGGAAGGAATAAACAGGGGTATAATTATGAGGAAACAGGGTTCATTAAGGACTCTACAATACATGTTTTGCATTTAATTTTTCCAGATTTCCACATTGGAAAAGAGTGGTCAAAGTGAAATACAAAATATATCATTCCCATAATTTTTTGAAGAGGTATAAATGGAAAGAGAAAGGATAGCTACCTACTCCTCTACATTGTCAGGCAGAGAGTTAAATATCAGGACTGTATATTTATGAAAAAAAAGAACGGTATTACAATAAAAAATACACTAGCTACTTCTATTTCTCCAGACTCCTCGCTTCTGATCAAGCTGGCACAGTTCTGCACCCCAAGGTATCCCAGAAAACTGATCACATGTTTATGTAAGATAACCAATAGTATCAGATAGAAAAGAGGTTAAATGGTGTGGGTCATAGGCTAACACAATGACATGGTCAGGTCCATACTGCTGAAGCTGAGGTGTGGCAGTAAACGTTCTCATTTTTGTTCATTTTCCCTGCTATTATTTTAGCTTGATATCAACTTAACCATTCCTTAATAATTCTCCTAATCCTCATAAACCTTAGTTATAAACTAATTTGTTGGTATAAGCACTTAGTTTTACAACTAATTTTAAGAAGCTATTTAAAAATAAAATAAATAAGTTTTGAATAGGGTATATAGTTTTCTCAGCAGTTAAAAAAGTTATTAAATTTCATAGGATATTTTAAAATCAAGAACAATGTTTAATCCATAGTGGAGCTGCTCAAAAATTTCAACTAGTATGTATATAAACACACTAGGTACATGTGTATAGATAATAACATCATTTCCTTGGTAGACAAACTTACTAGACTTTTATCCATAGCTGAGAAAAAATTGTGAAAACTAGATACTCAAAAAATAGTTTGCACAACACCTAATTTGATGGATTCTACTAGAAATGAGTGAATATTACACTTATGCTATATGACATACATGAAATCTTACAGACTAGTACAATGTTTTCTCTAAAACACCTGCATTCAGAAAGCACATAAGAATATTCTATTATGCAATCCATAACAGATTCATGATTTCTTTTCAATTTTTATTTTTGACCTCTCTTGTGACACTATTGTTTGTCTCTCTTCCCTGGTTCTATCTGCTCTTATCAAGATACTGTATTCTCCTCCTACTTCTCCAAATTTTATGCCATACTGGCTCCAGTTTTCATTCTTTATTATCACCATGACATAGCATCAGTCTCAGACCCTACTTAGCTTGTCTCCAAAAAAAGGGTGAGTCTGAGGTAAAGAACTAATGCAAAGTGAAGAGCCAAAATGAAAAACAATTGAGAATGGGGTAAGATATCGTTGTAAATAACTTAAAGAAGTTAATAAGAGAAATATGTGAAGGTTTATTGAGGGCTTATATATAATACAATTTGGATTCATGAAAATTAAGTGAGGAATTTAGAGTAACAATGCCTAGGTCTATCTGATTTTTAAACTCAAGATTTTTCTGAATAGTGTGGTGATGGCTTTTACCCTAATAAAGTTATATACGTTTATGTTTTGTTAATTAAAATCCATTGCTTTGAATAATTTTTGAATTAATTAAAATCCATTGCTTTGAATAATTTTTGGTTTATGAGATTACCTCATAAATTACCTAAATGCAGATTATAAAAGTCAGCACATGATTTAACTAAATACTGTACCACTGGATCAGCTCTCAACTGGTATACCTGCACTAATATACAGAAAATGAGCAGTTTAGATGAGTTTTCTCCCAGAATATAAAGTCCATTTGGTATAGGATGTGGAATCTATGAAACCAGGATTCTTCCTCTTTCTGTGATATCTCCCATTCCTGCCCACCAAGTCCCAAACTGCGTGTACCTCAAAAGTTGCTCATAAGATAAAGGAATAAAGTAAACGTATACATTTCGTAAGATTTTTCTTCTATAACCAAGCTTCTGTTTAGTGGTAAAAAAGCAGAAAAAACATTTTAGAAAAGAAAACACTATAGAGAAAGATGAGAAAATGGCATGTATACTAACCTACTGCCTTTGCCATTGTTAGTTAAAAGAAGCTGAACCTCAGGGAATATCTCATTTCAGTACATTTATTTTTATTTTATTTTATTTTTGGTACCAGGAATAGAACTCAGGACCTTGTACTTGCAAAGCAGGCGCTTATGCCACTGAGCTATATCCCCAGCCCAGGACCTATAATTTTAATCTATCTTAGCTTTCCTTATTATTCAATCTAAATTTTTGACATTACTTCAATCTTTACTCCCCTTGTATAGATCAAGTAAAGATACTTCTGGAACTTGCATTTTCCTTTCTCTTATCATACCTACAATAAATATAACTAATCAAGAGTTTAATTTATCCTTTGAATATATAATATTTTAATTTCAAATACATTTAAATCTATTATTGTTTCTTAGCATAGATTAAAAATAGATAACTGCTCACTTGTTTTCTCACAATACAGATGCAAAAATAAAATGTTAATTGGTAAAATTAAATATTGAACATTTGATTCCAGTAATGTATGAGACTACATAGTCACAAGGATTATTCTGCTAAAAGTCAGATCCTAAATAAACCAAAACAAAAACAGATAACATGAGCTATCAACAGTAAGCACATACAAAAGGTGTGCTGTTAGGATAAGAAATGACAAAATCAGAAATACAATCTGGAGACCTAACTTATGCCACCAATAAAGTATAGATGTATAATCTTAAAGTGTTTACAAAAATAAAAGGTATTCATACAAACAAGTGTAAGGCAGAAAGAGCTTTCAACAATTACCGGTATTTTTTAAAAACTCAAATGTAGCCTTTAGAAGAAAAATTATATATAAAAACACAAAAGATGGATAAAAGGTTTCAACATGCATAGAGAAAACTAGAAGATAAGAAAGAAGAAATTTCTAAAACTGAAGCATGGGGAAACAATATTAGAAATCTGAAACGGAGCCTAAGAAATATAGAAGATCGATTCAGATGATATAGTATATATCTAAATGTATCCCAAAAAAGAATGAATATTTTAAAATGGAGAATGGGCAATATACACTGCAAGAAAGAATAAGAATTTTAAGAAATTATAAATGAAATGCTACCTAAGTACAGGAAGCCTGACAGATACCATGAGACAAATGATAAAAATATTATATTTGTTAGAGTAAAACCAGTAGAACAAATGACAGATAATGAAAAGTATAATTTTCAGAAAAGTATAATTCATAAATTTATATAAATTCATAAGCATATATAATTCATAAATTTATATCTCAACAAGTGTTATATTAATCTTTAAATGTAAACTTTCTTTATGAAATAACATATGTTTATTTTGTTATGTTAAAAAGCCAGAACTAACTGTGATAAAAGCATGCAGAGAGTTTTGATCACACTTAAAGTAGTTGAAGAACTTCCTACTATTCAGTCAATTTTAATTCAATTATTTTCAGATCATATTACCTGGAGATGCTAAATTTTAAGAGTAAATACTAAATGTAAAGAAAATTTCAGATGAAAAATCAATGCATTATGTAGCAGAGAAAGAGAAAAAAGTTTAAATGAACAAGATAATCACAAAGCAAAAACTAATATGGTTGGTATAAATCCAAATATGTCAATAATCATAAGTACATTATATCTAAGTAAATGTAAATGAACAAAACCACCAGATAATTTAAAAAGATAAGCAGCTATATATTGTTATAGATGACAGCTCATCACAGAAATGCTGAAAATGAAGGGGGGTAAAATATTCTATTGGCATAATTTAGTTTTATGGTCACAACGGAGTGTGAAGGAAGCTGTGAAATATAGATGTCTAACTATATATATAGCTTTATCATGAAAAACATAGGAAGAAAAAATATATATTTCAGTAAAAAACAGCAATTTTTACCACAACAACTCTCAAGAAATTTTAAGTACTAGTTTAATACAAATCATATGCTCTATGATTTATTCCAAAAACAAGTATAGTATTTAACAACCAAATAAAGGATAACCTAAAGCCTATGTATATGTATATTTGAAAGTATCTCTAGTTGAACACAGACAAAAAAACAAGTAATAATGGAAACATTAAAACATTTAAAACTACACAAAAAGTTAAATGCTACATATCAACACTTGTAGAATGTACCTAAGAGTATTTAGAAGGAAAATTACAATACTACTTAGAATTGTACAAAGGTCAAAAATTAATTAGGTACATATCCAACATGAGAAGATAGAAAAAGAAATAAATCTAAAGACTGTAGAAAGAAGGAAATAATGACAATAAAGCAACAAAGTAATGAAAGAAAGAAGCTAAAAATAATAACCATAAAACTCAAAGTTTGATTTTTAGAAAAACCAATAATAAAGTTACGTATCTCCAGGAAGACAGATGAGAAAAAGGAAAGAACTACTGAAAAGGATGGAGTAAAAGGAAATTCAAAAATTACAAAAGGTTATAATTATAGGCCCCTTAAAGATTCAAAAGATGATAAAAATCTTAAATATCTTTAGGTTGCTAAATTTAAAACTCAGACAAAATGGGTACATTCATGAAAATGCATCACTTTATAACTCATAAAAATTGATTCAAGAACAGCCTCTATAGTATTATTATATTATAAAGAAATTAGAATCCATGTTATAAAATCTTTCCATAGGCACATAACAGTTCCAGTTAGTTTTACAAACTTTTGCTGTACTTTTTAGAGCTAGGTCTTCAATATTATAAAAACTCAAGGAGCAGAAAAGAAGAAATAACCCCTAATACATGCAATTATACAAAAATCATGACAAGACAGTAACTTTAGGGAAGTTAAAACCGATTTCAATCATAAAATAACAATAAAAATAGTTACTTGGATATAGTGATATAATAATTAAATAATGTATAAGAAGTATTAACTTTATCCTAGGAAAAGGTTGTTCAACTTAGAAAATTCATAATGCCATTTGCCACATCAAAGTATTTTTAGAGAAAATCATCTTAGAAACAGAATATTTAATATACAACAATGATGATCATAACATTTACATACACATACAATTATAACACTTAAACATAATTTTAAATTTTATCAAGCATTTAATACCAAAAGAATGTATATTCATGATGAATCACAAATGTAGCAAGTTGTGGTTCAAAGGGTCCTTTTTAAATCCTGATAAAGAATATGTACCAAAGACAGTAAACACTCCTTCTGTTGAAGCATCAGAAGCATTCCCTTTAAAAATCATGAAAAGAGTGTCTGCTGTAACCACTTCTACTTAACTATTATTTGAAAATCCTAGACAACGTACAAAATAAGAAAAACAAGATTGTTGAGGTGTAGAAAGTCATAATTTTCATTATCACAGAATATCACCGTGTACAAGGAAAAATTATTTTAATCTATGAACTGTGGAAATAAGGAATTTAGCAAGGCACTGTACATAACACCAGTTCATAGCAAGCAAATGCATGTCTATCCAACAACAGAACACTTTGTTTTCATTTATGCATTCTTTCAAGGGCAAATATGAGATACTATTTACCAGACCTGTTTTGGCACTGAGAATAGAGCACTGAATGAAAATACCCTGCTCTCATGATGTTTACATTCCAGTGGGAAGAGATACAATAAATGAGTTAATGAGTACAACATAATATATGTGGAAAGGTATGTACGAATGGAAAGAAAAATAAAGCAAGAAAAAGACCCAAGAAGTGTCAGGGAATACTAGGCAGCATTAAAACTGAGGCAGGGTGGCTAAGAAGGGTCTCTTTAAACAGGGGGCATTTGAGTAAAGCTTCAGAGGAAGCAAGGGGATAAGCTGTTCCATTATTGGAAGGGAAACAAACCCAGGAAGGAAAAACATCAAGGGTGAAACTCTCAAGAGAGGGATCCACCCAGAATTTTCTCCAGACACTCAGGAGGCTGGCAAGTGAGTGAAAGGTGGGAGAGTAGCAGGATAAAATAAAACAGCAGAAAATTGAAAGGGGACAGACCACTTAGGGCTTCAGAGGTTATCATGACTCCCCGTAACTCTAAGAGAGCAGGCCACTGGAAAGTTTTCAACAGAAATGGCGTGGACAGACATGTTTTTAAGAAGTCCACCTTGGCAGTGGTGTGTAAAAGAGACTAAGAGAAAACAAACCCCAAATCAGTGAGTTTTGCATAATCCAAGGTACAGATGAGGGGGTGAAAAATAGCAACAGTGCTGGTAGGAAGAAAAGATAGAAGTGCAGATATTTTCCATCCTGAACTACAATGATTAATTTTAATAGCAAGTATAAGGTCTTAGAGAAAAAACTCATGGAAAAATGTCAAGGATGACTCAGAGGGTTTTTACCCAGTAGCTGTATCTATTAATTAAGGTTGAAAAAATTGCAGGAGACCTAAGTGTAACTAAGAAACTGATGCCTAACTGCAGGTACCAAGTAGGAAACTGGATATATAAAACTAAATTTCAGGGCCGGGGATATAGCTCAGTGGCATAAGCACCTGCCTAGCAAGCACAAGGTCCTGAGTTCGATTCCCCGTACCAAAAAAAAAAAAAACAAAAACAAAAAAACTAGATTTCAGGGAAGAGATTTCAATACACAATGAGAATCAAAGAAGCATTAAAATATAGGTAGAATTTAAAACCATATCACACATAGGGAGAACTAAAAACAGCAGAGGTCTAAGAACTAAACATTATGATACTTCAACAAGAAAAGAGTGGAAAGATGAGAAGGAAACAAGAAAGGAAATGAAAAATTATGTCTGTTATTGGCAATAATAAGGCCTAGGAAATAACAATAGAATTGAGAGGCTGAGAATGGGTAATAAACAGGATCCCTAGAGGACAAGGTATTGCAAAACTCAAAGTCCAAGTGTTAAAAGTACCATCCATGTAAATATTTAAATCATGGAGTATTATGGTCAGAATCATTTTTAAGGAAGTGAAAATTATTTTTTTAATTTATGAAAATAAGTAGAGAAAAACTACCTATAATAAAAAGTATGGTGAGTGAGTGATTTATTTACTTTTCTCTCATCGCTGAGGCAAAATACCCAACACTCAAAGTTAAAAGGGAAAAGGTTTATTTAGCTCGCAGTTTGCTGAGGCTTCAGTCCATAATCACCTGGCTCCAAGGCAGGATGGCACATAGCAGAGAGACAACAGCGGAAGACAGCAAGAGCAACAACAGCAAAAGGGGGAGACAAGCCTCTTTCTGCCCTTTTTACCTTATCCAGACTGCTGGGATTAGGGCGGTGCCAATCCGAGCAGTGGACTGATCCAGCAATCATCCACCCTTAATCCCAGCACCCGTAATCTTAGCATTGAACCATGAATCAATCACAAACTCTAGATTCAGCTACCTCCAAAAAAGTCCATCTAAAACTTCATGAGGCTTTGCAGGGACATCTAGACACAAACCGTAACAGTGGGATAATCTGACCATAGTGAAATCCGAGCAAAGATACATTCCTGAAGGAGCGAGGGAGGGGGACTGAAAGGAGCAATGAGAAGTAAAGGGAATACTTATCTGAACTCTTGAACCAATGTTACAATTGAGTACAGAGTGGACAGAATATCTACCTCCTCTTCAACCGCTTCTCACTCCCCCCACTTCTCCTCCTCCTCCTCCTTTTCCCTCTCTGTCTCTCTGTCTCTCTCTCTCCCTCCGTCCCCTCCCTCCTGCTCTTCCTTTTGCTAGACTTGATTTATCATGTAAGTATTTACCAGGATCCCACTGGCCTCAGAACAATCTCTAGAGGAAAGCTAAATTTGCTTTAGCACAGAAGGTAGAAAGAATACTTGCAGACAAAAATGGAAATACACAGAATTTTGCTGTTCACTGAATCTGAGGTCCAGTGAGTACAAGATAAAGAATTTGGGAAGTCAGAAAGCAAGAAGGAGGAGGAACAAGTGAGTCAGAAAAAATGGTAGAAGGAGTCTGAGTGAGAATTAGAACTCTGGAACAGACAATGGGTTCCTTATCAGGACTAAAAAGAATGTGGAATAAGGACAGAAGTGGATTGGTGGAGACATGCCAGGAAGATATGTTGCTCAGAATCTCCCAGGTGGCTCCAGCTGACAGCGGTGAGAGGTGCTGTAGGTGGGTGTCTTACTCTGAGTGCTCCTGTACTCTACTCTCTTCTGCCAATGGTATCCTGCAGAGGTGTGGTCCTACTCCAGGGCTGAGAGTTCCCTCTCCACTCCTGAGGTTGGAGATGCAGACTTGGACAGGGGGCTGATCTTGCATGGAGCTTATAAGCTCCCTCTTGATTTCTGTCAAAGCAAACCTCAAAGCCAAGAAAGGAACAAGTTATTTGTTTTAGAAAACAACATTTACAAGAGCAAAGTTATAAAGAACTTACAATTACAACATGTATCAGATCTATATGGAGAAAATAATAAAAATATTAATAAAAGACATCTGCAGAAATTCAGTCCAAATACATGAGGTGATCAACTATGCTCATTAATGCATTAAAAGACCCAATACCTTGAAAATGCTAGAATCTCTACATTGATCTAAAAAAAAAATCAAAGATTTCCAAGAAAAGCCACTGTAAAAAATCTTTAAGGAAATTAGTGAGCTATTTTAAGCCTTATAGAGAAAATGAAAGGTGTAAGAATAGCTAAAATGCTTCTGAAGAATAAAAATAAGGTTGGGGGAATCGCCTTCAGATACCCAAAACTAATTAAGAACTATGACAATGAAAAAGTGTGCCACTGCCGCAGGAGTACACAAAGTGAGCAGTGGGGAGTCCAGAAGCAGAGGAATGCGCACGTGCAAGCTGGCTGAACAACTGTGTGGGAATGCAAAGCTTCGGAGAAAAGAGCAATCCTGTAACAAACTGTGCCAGGACAAGCAGGATGTGAAAGAAACAAATAAAACTGGATTTCTACAACATCCCACATTTTAAAAATCCATCTCAAGGTAATTCAGTATTTAAAACGGGAAGACAAAATGGTATAGCAATGTCCCATCCAGACAAAATGCTGCAGTATCTATCTCTTCTTCTGCTTTTCCATGCTAAGTGCAGAATAAACCCTGGAAATTATGCAAGAGACAAGAGAACAGTGGAAATAGTGAAAAGTGGAAATAGGAAAATAAACTGGTCAGAGATGCCGACATGGAATAACAGCACAGGGCTGGACATTTCACTGTCTCCTATACAGCAGGAGGAAGTGATCTGGGCCTCACTCCCACCCTAGCAACAAAAGGTAATGCAGTCACTGACCACAGTGAAACCAAAGAATCAAACAAACAAGAACAACAACAAGAAAAAACTCTACACAGTTGGAAATTAAATAATATATTTTAAAAATAGTCTATCACTCAAAGAGGAAGATGCAGCCAGGAGTGGTGTACATCTGTAACCCCAGAACTTGGGAGGATGAGACAGGAGCACTGCAACTCCTAGTGCCCAGACTGGGCAACCCAATAACTGAGCAAGACAACAGGCTGTGTATACAGCGAAGCTCCGCATGAAGACCCAAGGTTCACTCCTCAGTGCTGCAGGCAGACAGGGAAAACGAGGTCAAGAGAGCGAGAGTGAGTGAGAAGGGGGCGGGGGGAGAAGGGCTCAAAGGAAATAAAAAAGAAAAATACGAAATAACTAAATGAAAATATAATGTATTAAAATATGTGAGATTCATATAAAGCAACGCTGAGGAGGATATCCATAGCAATCGTTGCTTAAATTACAAAACAGGAAATATTTCAAATTAATAGTCTAAATTCTTACCTCAAGAAAAAAGAAAATGAAGGATAAAATCAAACTTGATACCAGAAGAAAGAAAATAAAGACAATAGCAAGAACCAATGATACTGATAATTGAAAATACAAGAGTTTAATCAAACAAAGGGCTAATTCTTTAAAAATAATCAGTAAAACTGATAAGCCTTTAACAAAATTGACAAAAATCTTACAAATAAGAAAAGACAATGTTCACAAATATTAAGAATGAAACAGGAGATATGAAAGCAGACCTTGCAGTTATTGAAAAGGAAAATAATGGTACATTATAAATAACATTTTGCTCATAATCTAAACAACTTAGAAGAAATGGAATGATTCCTCAAAGGTCACAAACTACCAAAACTCAACTAAAATGAAATAATCTGAATGGCCCTGTAACCCTTGACCCTAATCCAAATGAGTTAATTGCTGAATTCTATCAAGTATTTTGAAAAGAAATTGAGAACTATTCAGCAAGAAAAGCAAAGAAAAAACAAACAAATTTTGATTGACAAAATAGCTTGGTTATTTTTCCACCTAACAGTCTAGATCAGTGTCAAGGGAATTACACTGAGTACAAAAGTCAGTCCCCAAAATTAAATACCCAATGATCCATTTAAGAATCTTGAAATGAAGAAGAAAATCTGGAAAGGAGAGGGGATTAGAGGTTAGCTAAGGTTAAGGATTGAAAGAAAAGGATGGTGCTGGGGATTTAGCTCAGCAGCACAGCGCCTGCCTGGCAAGCGCAAGGTCGTGAGTTAAATTCCTGGTACCGAAAAAAAAAAAAAAAGAAAGAAAAGGATGGATGGAAGTGGTAGCTACAAAGGAAATTCTAGGGGATTAGTATGGTAATATCACTGTTCTACACTTTGATTGCATGAATATCAATATTTTGGATGAAATAGGGTACACAGAGCTCTAAGATTTGTATCTTACAACTGTATGGGAATCTAAAATTCTCAAAATTAAAAGGTAAGATGTTGAGCCAGGCATGGTGGTACACGCCTGTAATCCCAGCACTTGGGAGGCTGAGGCAGGAGGACTGCTGTGAGTTCAGGGCAGCCTAGTTTACATAGTGAATTCAAGACCAGCCTGAAGTATATAGTGAGACCCTGTCTACAAACAACAACAAAAACTCATGAAAGTCAGTTTTTGAAATATAACAAACACTACTAGAACACAGAAAATTTTTTAAAATCCTGAAAAGTAATTGTATCAATGTTAATTTTGTGATTTAAATACCTATATTATGTTATGTAAGAAAATTCTATGCTTTTAGAAATTATACGCTGAATTATCTGGTAAAGGGAATCAAATAATAACCAAAAAATGCTAAAAATATGGGTATTGTGACATGGGACAGGAATTCATTGACAATGACTGTTAATGTAGAAGAAAACATGGTTACATTTGAGTATGTTAAAACTGAGAACTTTCATTCATTAAAGTCACCATAAGTATTAAATAGAAAATATAAGTAACCAACTGGAATAAAATAACCTGTATGCATACTGATTGAAACATTCGTGTCGAAGATACAATTAAAATTTATTCAAAGGTTAAAATCCTAATAGAAAAATGGGCAAAACACAGGAACTGTCATTTCATAAAATCTAACATAGAAAATGTCTACTGTAATAAAAAATACATGTTTAATCAAAAAATGAAAATTAACACTTAATGAGATAGCACAATCTGGTAAAAATTGAGATACCTGCTAATATCAAGTGCAGAAGAACTCTGTGTATGGGTTTGGAGCTGTGTCAACTGATTTGCAGATGACACTACCTGTTAAAATGTGTCACCAAATACACTCCCAGCATAGTGTCCTACAGAAAGTCTTCCACAAGCACCCAGGGAAATGTGCATAATAATATTCAAGGCAGCACTGTTTACTAGCCCAAGACTTTGGAAATAAATGCATTAACAACAGAACAGAACTGAAAACTATTATAGAATGAACTACAACCACATAGAGCACCATGGAAAAATTTCAGAAACAACAACTTTAAAAAGCAAATTGCTGGCAGCTATGCACACTATATTTTAAAACTTGTAGTTTTGTCATATACATGTAATTTATGTCATATTATGTTCAAATACACATAAGATAGATTTCAAATAAAAAACTAACTGAACGTATTTAAAACTGTAGCACATTTATTCTATAATTCTATTCATAAATTTCATAAACTGCCATTTTACAATATGGATATTATAGATATTGACTGAAATTTCCAAAATGCTGTAAGTCCAAATCATTTTTATTGCAGTCTCATTTTTTATATTGCCTAAATTATTTATGGTGATGCATTATAATTAAAACAAATAGTAGGCTTTAAAACCTAAGAATAATCTAAATCTCTTAATTACTCTCAATCTGGTGCACACTTACATCTATTTATGTAAGCAGAATACATTTAGTGTAATAACGTAAGTATTCCTATTTATTTATTACTCAGAATAGAATTAAAGCAAGTTGATTTAATTTTTATCTATTTAACATGACACAATATGATGAATAAATATCCAGGCATGGTGGCGCACGCCTATAATCCCAGCACTGGGGAGGCTGAGGTAGGAGGATTGTTGCGAGTTCGAGACCAGCTTGGGCTGCAAAGGGAGCTCAAGGCCAGTCTGAACTGCATAGCGAGACCCTGTCTCAAAAAGACAAAAAAAAAGGAATAAATATTTTGGTTACTGTAGGCCCTCAGGAATTTTTACATGAATTATTTCAACTGTTGAAGACATCCAACATCATTTTCAAATTTTATTAAAATTTCCATTTGCACATGGTCATGGAGTTTTTCACATCTACATTTTCAAATTTTGAAAAAAAATACAAAACTAATTTCCTTCTTACCAATTGTTTATATGAGAAATAAAATTTATAATTACTGGCAATGGGGCTGGGGATTTAGCTCAGCGGCACAGCACCTGCCTGGTAAGCGCGAGGTTGTGAGTTCGATTCCTGGTACCAGAAAAAAACCCAAAATAATAATAATAATAATTACTGGCAAAATATCAATCAGGTCCTTGGTAGAGGCCAGGATCACAAGGATATGTTAGGAAAAAAAATAATATTAGCTGCATATCAACAGTCAATAGTAATTTACAAAATGCAACTACATTCACTATAATAAGTGTAACGTACCGTCACTTAATTGTTTAAACCTCTTGAAGTGTGCTATCGTCATGACAGTGTGGTATAACAAAACACAGTGACATACATCGTCATACCAGAACTGAGGGGAAACTTTCTTTCCTGTTTGTATTTCTGTACGATTATGGCTAACCTATAATCCATTTCATATAATTACTGGCAGGTGTCATGACAAATATATTTAATGAGATTCCATTTTTTCATTAAATGGCTCAAAATATAGAAAAAAAGAAGTTTTGTTTTTTTTGGTCCTTTGGAGACAGGGTCTTACTCTGCAGCTCAGGCTGGCCTTGAGCTCACTTTGTAGCTCAGGCTGGTCTCGAACTCGCAGGATCCTCCTGCCTCAGCCTCCCGAGTGCTTAGATTACTGGCGTGCACCACCAAGCCCGGCGTAAAAAAGAAGTTGAGAGTTGCGTAGGTTTATGAGGACTTTCACACACAAAACGACACATGAAAACATTAGAACAGAAGAATTAGCCACGACTGCACTCTAACGTCCATATTTCTGTTTGTATATAACTTGAAATAGAGAAACTATATAAATAATTGGGGAAAACTATTGCTCAATTTTTCTTGTCATTATAGAATGAAATGAATAAAATGATTAAAAAGTAATGAATCCAAAAGACATTAAAAGACCTCTATTTAATACAGTTATATCACATTCAAAAACAAAGGAAAAACAGTATTGAAAATTAAAATGGGTAGGGTGTAGTAGTGCATGCTTATAGTCCCAGCACTCACTCTGAAAGCTGAGACCAGCCTTGTCTATATTCTGGGTTCAAGGCCAGCCTGAACTGCATAGTGAGACTTTGTCTCAAAAAAAATTAAAGACAATTTATCGTCCTTGGTAAATAATCACTTTCTTTAATATTACAGGATATGAGTATTTCTCAAAATATAATAGGTATTCTTTTTCATCTTTGACATTTGAATTAAGATATAAAATAAATTTTTGTTATATATACTGTAATGTTTATGCTTACGTATATATGTTCCCTTCAACATGTACTCTTTCTCTACATATGAAGAAAAAATGTTTATTTTTATCTAATCTTTTATTAATATTAAAATGTACATAACAAGGCCAGGCATGGCGGCTCACGCCTATAATCCCAGCACTCGGGAGGCTGAGGCAGGAGGATCCTTGTGAGTTCGAGACCAGCCTGAGCTACAAAGTGAGCTCAAGGCTAGTCTGAACTACATAGAGAGACCGTCTCAAAAAGACCAAAAAAATAAATAAATAAAATGTACATAACATAAAACTTACCATTTCAAACAATTTAAGGGTAGAGTCTGGTGGTGTTAACGGCATTCATACCGTTGAGAGACATCACCTTCATCCATCTCCAGAGCTGCTCTGATCTTATAGAACTGAAATGCTATACCCATTAAACAATCATTTCTCATTTCTCACTTCCTTCAGCTCTGACAACTACTATTCTACTTTCTGCATCTATAAATTTGACAACCATAACTACAATTTTGATTAATCCTTTAAGAGGGTAATCATACATTTGTTTTTTGTTATTGGCACATTTCATTTAATGTACTTACAGTTCACCCAGGTTATGGTGTACAACAGAAATCCTTTTTTTAAGGCTAAATAACATTCCACTATTTGTATATAACACATTTTGTTTATTCATTTATCTGCTAAACAACACCTGTGTTTTTTTCTATTTTTATCTATTATAAATAATATGGCTATACATGCAGGTGTACAAATATATCTTCAAAATCCTGCTTTCTTTTGAGTTTATAACTAGAAAAGTAATGGTGGAATCAAACTAATTCTCTTTTAAAGTTTTTACTTTAAAATACTTTTACCATAGTTTTTTCATGGTAAGCCATTTAATACCCTACCAACAGTGAATGAGATTGCATGATCTCATACTGTTCCTGACAGGGTACTCTCCCTCTCTCATCTCTCTGTCTCTGTCTCTCCTCCTTCCTTCCCCAAACAGAATCATACCAATGCACAGGAAGGGGAATCTCACTGTAGTTTTGATATGCACCCTCTAAGGATTAGTGATGTTAAACCTCTACTTATGTACTTCTTAGCCATTTGTCTATCTTTGGAAAAATGTCTATTCAAGGCTTTGCTCAGTTTTTAATTGGGTTACTTTTTTGTTGTTGAATTTTAAGTGTATGTGTGGCTTAAAGACCTTCAAAAGAAAACTTGTTTCCTAGGTTTTACACCAATTATTTCCTTAATAAAAAATAAAATTTAAAAACATAAAGATTGGCTTAAATGTACAATATTACTTCTTCAATTTTGAAGAAGCAATATATAAAATGAGATTTTTATACTGTTATAGGAATATACTATTATAGGACTACACATGTTTATACTGTAATAGGATTTTTATACTGTTATAGAATTATCATAGCATACCAAGCACATATACCATACATCTAACTGATTTGACTGATATTCAATCTGATATCTTCTCCTAAACTGCTGTCTTCTGAGGAAGATTAGATCAGTTTATCTATGTATGCTATAGGAGGAGTTTTCATTTCACACCAACAAAACAGATAAATAGAAGGCAGTCAAAAGGCTATATTAATAGAGTCCAAGAAGACCATACTTAGAAGGCTCAGAGAGAGAATTAGAGGGAAAGAAAGCAGCACAGTAGGAAGGTGGGGGAATGAGGAACTGACCTCCCATTCGTCTCCACCACATAACGCCAAATGCAAGCAAGCTAAACTTTTGGACTAAGTTAGTTTGTTCTGCAAATAAAACTTCTAGGTAAGTCCCTTATCTCTTTTCCAACAACATTTGAACCCATAACCTCTCTCAAATAAGGAAATTTAGAACCTGACAGTTAATGTGTAAAAGGAATAAATGAGACATTGGGAGAACTGAAAGGAATAGGAATAAAGATGTGGTCACAATTTTAAATTGTGGTAATACACGGTAATATGGAGGTAAGAAAGTCATCAGTGAGGAAATGAAATTTAAAAATGTAAGTGATTAAACTTTTAGGGGAATCAACTGAATTTATGGAGAAAATAAATTTATTCTGAGTGATAGGATATGGCCTAATTTAATTTGATTTATATTACTTCTAAAATATTTTATCTCAATGTTTTATTCTGATAGCAAGAGCAAAATGAGAAAAGGAAGGAGATACATATAGGATAGAGGTGCTACGGAGAAAGTGCACTTCAAAATCTTAAATATTTATATTTCTCTGAATTTTCTAGACCTGCAAAAATAGCCATCTCTCCCCTTAAATTTAACATGGCTGCCCTGACCAAAGTCACCTCAAAGTCCTCTGGCTTGAAAGAAAATATATGTCCCCTTACAAAATATTCCCCACCCTCTTTTCTGTACAATAGACCAAAAGCCATTTAAGTCACAAGAAAACCTAGTCTGAGAAATAACGACTCTGTTAAGAGATGAAAAAAACTACTCCTAAAGTGACGGTAGGAACCAGCCAACATGTACTGCGGGTGCCAAGAGAGTACATGCACAATTGTATCTTGACTCTGCTGAGACAAGGGAACTGGAACATGAAACAAGGGAGAGCATATTTGTTTGAAAGTACTCTGCTGCGATACAAGATTTAACATACTGATGAAGACCTCGTATTAATATGATGCTAGAATGGCTCTAAAAGGAGGGAGGGGGTGAAGTATAAATGAAGTAGAAATGCCAAAATCTATAACAAATGGTGGAAAGAGTATCAAAAGACTCACAGAAGTGAGCAGGGAACAGAGGACAAGCTATTCAAGGCTAAAAATCACATGAGATAACCATGTCCACAGCAAGACCAAAGAATGTACCAATTAGGAAAGCAGTAAGATGTACACAAGTAAAGGGCAGAAGCACCACTGAAAAGCTCTGTTTTGGTTGTCTTATAAGATAGGAGATGTTATTAATGAACAAGGCTTTCTGAAAGCAATGAGGGTTACAAAATCCTATGAAGGTAGAGGCCAGGTGGAGACATTTAATGTCAGAAGCAAAGTAGACAGTTATGGAATAAATCAGCAAGTTCAGAACAGCAGTCAAGGCAGCCTGAACCAAAGAAAGCTAGGGACATAGTTAACAGAATATAACACCCATAGAGTCCAAAAGAATGGGAAATCAACAGGAATCATGTTCAGTCCATAAAACCAACAGAAATAGAGAATGGATGACTAGGATTCTGAGGGAAGGGACCTCATAAAGGACACAGTTTTTTCCAGACTCGAGTCAGTTTTCACACACTGAACCCACTGACATAGAAATCAGATCTCTAGTAAAAAGGATTCTGTTACACCATGAAAAGTATGAATCATGATTTCTGTGTTCCTTTCCCAAAGGCAGCAATGGCTATTTCTGAGAAAACTGCATATTAGAGAAGAAGGAATGCTCAAACACTGTGAGATGACATCGGGCCTAGGATGATATTGATATTCAGGGACTTGCAGTGTTACCAATCCCAACCCCCCATGAGAGTTGAGGCTGAACCATACAGGAACCAGGTAATAAATGGAGAACTTTTAGACCTGTTCCAGTGAAATCATATCCGGTAGTCATTTCCCAATTTCTAAACATGTAACTTACAAGGACATATTTGGTTGTGGCAGAATTCCCACACTAGTTCCTGACTTAAGGGACAAGGGGGAAATGCTGTAGGGGGAAATGCCAACTGGTCACCTCTAAAACTGCTCCCTTCCCTGATCATGGTAATCAAAACTAATGTCTCATACTGGGAAGACTGGTGGGACCTGGCAGAGTTTAAACAAAGGATGCCAGGGCAGAAGTTCCCGTAATACTTCCATATAATTCCCCAATCTAACCTCTATAAACACAGAGATCCTAGAGGATGACAGTCGATCTGCAAATTCAACAAAGCAGCAGCCTAAATTACAGCTGTTCTGCTTGATGTGGTGTCTTTGCAATAGCAGATTAACACATCCTTAGGGAGACAGTGTGCCGCCTTTAATCCGGCAAATGTGTTCTCTTACGTTTTATCAGAAAGTAGATCAGAAGCAGTGTGTATTCTCTGCTACAGAAAATAGTGTAAGTTGTTGTTTTTGTCCAGGTTAACGTCCCCAGTCACGATCATATAAAATAGTGTGAAGAATCTGTACTATCTGGAAATAGGACAAAGATCATATTTTATATCAATAGCACAGATAAGCTATTTATTGATACTTAACTTTATATTTCACGTTTCTTGATAAATATGCATAGGAGTTGGCTGTTGCACACAAAAGTATAATATTATATGTCCCATTTTTTAAAAACTCTATGGATGTGTTTAAGGATAGGTACTACTTTAGAATATCTGGAGAATATTTTAAACTTGTAAAAGGAATCTAGTTTTACCTCTGTTGTAATTCATTCTAATTTCATATCCATTCATGAATGTATACCTCGAATCAAAATGATTCACACAGTATTTAGGTACACTGATTAAGATCATAGCCTTCTAAACAAATGAACAATTTATGTAGACATCCAAATAAACCCATGGGACCCTTAAATTCTTGCACTTCATTATGAAAAGTCACGGGGAGAGCAGACCATGAAGCCAAATCAAGATGGGTCAGCTTCAGTATTACCTGAGGAGATACATTTTTATCTGAGATATATAAATTGCACCCTATGTGGTATCTTACTGAAGCAGATCAAAATACCCTCTAACACTTCTGAGGCTACTGATTTGATGAATGTTTTCTTCTAGATTCTCATCAGTAAAGATGGTTAAAATAAGTTGCCTTTATATAGCAAAGTCAGCAATAAAATTTAACTCCTTTGCCTCAAGGCCATAAATTCCCATATGCTGTTTTTAAATACAGTAAACCTGGTCATCTTTATACTCTACTCCAGCGATAAAACCATCTTAAATAGGTATATTGAGCAAGAAATACCAAGTTTCCTAGATGTCTTAGTAAGACACACAGGTACCAAAAACGTAAATAAATAAACATCAATAAAATTCTGCAGCTTGAAGCAGTTTAAGATAATGCTTCTAAAAAAAAGTTGTGTTGATAGATTTCATATCCTCCATCTTAATGAAAGGGTATTATGGGGTTAATATATCCCTTAGTTACTACAGCTGATCAGGTCCTCAATCTCTCAAATGAGTGTACCATGAAGGCTAAATAAAAAGAGGCAAATGGAATGACTTCAGGGCTCCAGGAAGATCAAAGCCCTCTCATAAAATTTGAGATTCTTTGGGGAGGCTAAGACCAAGACCTTCTCTGGGTGGTCTGTACTTATTTAGTTATCAAAAGAAGGTAGGGGAGTATTCAAGAAGGGCTGAATTAGTGAATTAGTTGAGCACTTCTCCAAATAAGGTATTAACTTAATCCTTAATAAGGATTACTAATCCATCCAGGAGTGAGATGCCTGAAGCTATGTTGAGATCAGATTCAGGTGTCCTTGGCTGTGAATTTGTCTTATCCTTTCAGGCTTTCCAACTTCATCCACCATCACAGGCTTTAGTAGGGATTAGTGATTCATAGAGGTTCACATACTATGAGTCCATCGCCAATTTGCAGATAAGAGGCCTAGGCTTTGGACAGGTTCACAAGTAAACATAAAAAAGCCAAATGATTAATTTAAGTCCTATTCAGGGATGCTTCATAGTGGTCTCCATCAGGGTACAGTTTAAAAGATATTTTAACCAAGAAAAGAAGAATTAGCTCCTAGCATGGTCATGAGTTCTAGAAGAAATTGAAGCCTTTTAATACAAAATGAATACATGACCTGGATTGAGCAACATAATCCAGGAGTACAATCTGGTCTTCAAAGGCATGAGTTAAGAAATTCAAAAACAATTCAAAAAATGCCTTCATTCTAAGAATTGACAGCAAAGGTGACCAAGGTGAAGAGAGAATATCAGAAACAGAAGACAGGACTGATATAGATGACCATATATTCAGGCACACCTTGAAATCGGCAAGAGAACATGCAAAATGGACCAAACAACTGCTAGATGAGGCAAAGAATGCTGTAGGCAGCTGAGTTAGGTAGAAATATTATAGGCAGTCAGACAGGGCCAGACCCTTGAAGAAGCTAGTATGGAAGACATAACACCTTGCAAATGGAGAGGCAGTACTTGCTGCAGGCCAGATCTCAAAAAACAAAAGATTAAACAAACACACCCACATATCTCCCTAGGGATGGACCTCTGGGACTGATATTCTAAATAGGTAGCAATCACCTTGAAGAGTCACTGACCCAACCCCCTACAGGAAAAACACCTGTTCTGTATTCATGCCCTCTTGTCACGTGACTCGCTTCCCCATTTGATCCCCATTTAGTCAATTTTACCTGAACAATTCTTATTGGCTGACCATAATTTTGTCCCACCTCATGCCCACCTTGTGATTTCCCATTTTTCCCCCCACTTTGGACCTGCTTCACCTCGTGATTTTGCTCTATAAAATCCCTGGAAAAGACCCGTTCTCTGGGCAAGCCACTCAGGCCCCCCTTCTGTCCCTCTCTCAGATAGAACCTTTCTTTCCCTCAATAAATTCTACTCTTAACCTCCATTGTTCCTAAAAATCATTCTTTGATTTTAGAGAACACAAACTCATCCCAGATATCATTCAGGTTGGGAGTTTTTATTCCCTATATCAAGAAGACTAATTTAAGATTAATTGGAATTAGTAAAAAGTGAGAAGACGGTAACATTTTTAAAAATTCTATTTACAGAAATAATAGCAGAAATGTTTTCAAGTATGGGGAAATTATTTAATATACAGAGAAGCCAGACACATAGTAGTCTGGATGGCTATAATTAGAAAATAACTTCTCCCCAAAGACTCACATTTAAAATCCCAGAAGTCCAACACAAGGACAGAATCTTAAAATCTGTTAGAGAAAATAAACAAATCACTTATGAAAGAAAAACAACTAGAACTACACCAGATTTACCAAGACAAACCTTAAAAGCCATGAAGTGTTTCAAACCCTACAAGACAACAAATTCTAACACACACTGATATATCTTGAAAAACTACCTATCAGAATCAGCAGAGAAATGAGGTCTTGCAGTGACAAAGTGCACCTTAAAAATTTATGACCACAAAACCATCACTCCAAAAATTTCTCAAGGAGATCCTACAAAGAGATAATGAAGCCAACAATGCCAAAATATCCAACGGAATGAATTCATCAGGTAGGATGAATACTTAAGCAGAAGAGGAAAAATAAAGAATCTACAACAGAAAAATAACGCAATGAGAGGAATAAATTTGTATCTTTCAGTAATAACTCTCCATGTGAATGATCTCAACCCCCTAATCAACAGACACAGATTGGGCAAATCGATCAAAAAGCAAAACCCAATGGTATGCTGTATATAAGATACACATCTAATCCACAAAGAATCTAGTAAAAATCAATGGATGGAAAACAATACTCATTGCAATAGGATCCTGAAAATAAGCAGAAGTAGCCATGCAATTTTCAGCAAAGTGGACTTCAAGCTAAAACTAATCAAAATAGAGAAAGAAGATTACTTTCTATTGTTTAAAGGTGAAATTCAAAGAACTGATAGAGATAACAATTAAAATACATATTCACTAAACAGTGGCATACCTAACTTCATAAAACAAATACTACTGAACATAAAAAAATCAAATAAACATGAATATAATTACAATGAGGGAACTCTTTTCCCCACTATGACAAATAGATCAACTGGACCAAAATCAACAAAGAAATATCAGAGTTGAATTACAATTCTGAACAAAAGGACTCAATAGATAGCTACAGAGTATTCCATCCAACAACAGAATATACCTTCTCAGTAGCACAAGAAAGTTTCTTTAAAACAGACCACATACTAGCCCATAAAATGTGCTTAAATTAATACAAAAGAAATGAAATTATCCCATGCATATTACCATATCAAAGCACAACGAAACTAGAAACCATGGCAAAATGAAGCACATAAATTATGCAAACATGGAGTTAAACAATATACTCTTGAAAGTCAAAAGGTAATGAAAGAAATCAAAGAATTTAAGTCATAGAATCAAATGAAAATGTCAGCACAATAAACCAGAATCAATACAACACAAAGAAGGCAGTCACAAGAGGGAAGTTTACAGTTGTGAATGCCCACACCAGAAAAACAAAGTGAGCCCAAATAAATAATCAGACGGTGAACCTGCAGGTCCTGGAAAAATGAGAACAATCCAAATCCAAAGCTATTATAAGGAAGAAAATTATAAAGCCAGAGTAGAATTAATGAAACTGACACTAGAAAAAATTCCAAAGAATCAAAATGAATCAAGGAGCTAGTTCTTTGAATGAATACACAAAATAGACAAAGCCTTAGTCAGTCTTACCAAAAAAGGAAAGAAAATAACCACATCAGTACAACTAGAAATTGAAAAAATGAAGCCACAAAGGATACCACTGAAACTTAGAAGATTAGTAACTACGTACTTCAAAAACCTATACTCCAATAAACTGGAGCATACAGAAGAAATGGATATTTTCCTAGATACATATGAATTACCAAACTGAACCAAAAAGATATAAAAATGCTGAATAATCTAATAACAGGTAATAAAATACATGCAGTAATAATAAAAAGTGTATCAACTAAGAAAATCATTCAAAAGATAATGCATCGTGACCAAGTAGGCTTCATCTCAGATATACATGGATGGCCCAAATACATAAATCAATAAATGTAATATATGTAATATACTATATATAGAATCAAAGACAAAAATCACAGTATTAATAGGCACAGAAAAATCTTTAGATGAAATACAGCATTTGTCCTAAAAATCCAACATTCCTAAAATTAATAAAGTCAGTAAGGTAGTAGGACACAAAATCAACACACAAAAATCAATTGCATTGTTGTACAACAATAATGAGCACATTGATAAAGAAATTAGGAAAACAGGACCACTAGAATACTCAAGAAAAATTACTTAGGGATTAACTATAATACTCTGAAAAAGGAGATTGAAGAGGACATCAGAAAATGGGAAGATAGCCCTTGTTTCTGGAAAGGCAGAATCAATATGGACAAAAAGGCCAGACTTCCAAAACTAATATATAGATTTAGCACAACATCAATAAAAATACTAATAGCATTTGTCACAGATCAAGAGAAAACAATCATGAAAATCATATGGTACAGGAAAAGACCTAGCATAGCAAAGCAATCCTGGCAACAAGAGCAAAACAGGAGGAACAATCCTCAATTACAAATTACATTACAAAGATACTGATTCAGAAAGAATGCATGCTGCTGGCACAGAAAGATAATGAAACAGAAGAGATACAGAAACAACCCAAGGCATATTCAGCATCTGATCTTTGACAAAAGGGCCAAAAACATGTGCTGGAGGAAAGACAGCTTCTTTAACAAATGCTGCTGTGAAAACTGGCTATCCACATGCAAAAGACTGAATCCAGACCAATATTTCTCACTATATATTAAACTAAAATCAAAATGGATCAAAGATCTAAATATTAAAAGAGAATCACTTAATCTACTGGAAGATAAAATAGGTAACACTCTTGAATCATAAGCATGGCAAGGATTTTCAGAACAAAACCTCACCTGCACAAGAATTAATATCAAGAATCAACAAATAGAACTATATTAAATTAAAAAGAAAAAAGTGAAGCGACAACCTAGAGAATGGGAAAAAATTTGCCAGTGGTTTTCTAGACAGGGGATTAATATATCTATGATATACAATGACACAAAAATTAGATATCTCCTGCAAAAAATAAAAGATTCAATCAAAAAATGGGCAACTGAAATGAACAGACACTGCTCAGAAGAAGTAAAGATGGTCAGTAAATACATGAAAAATATGTAGCATTTCTGGCCATTACAGCATTACAAATTAAAACAACACTGAGATTCCCTCTTACTCCAGAAAAAATGGCTAATACCAAGAAATCAAATAAAAAGAAATTCTGGTAAGACTACAGGAAGAAAAAGAAGACTTCCACACTGTTAGTGGAAATGTAAACTAGTACAGCCACTATGGAACTCAGTATGGAGAACCCTCAGAAAATTAAAAATAGAAATTCAGTTTTACTCATCTATCCCCTTGTAAGTATCTTCCCTGAAGAGTTAAACACTTTTTATAACAGTGATACATGCATACCCATGTTTATAGCAGCACAATTCATAATAGCTCAATCTGTGAAGCAGCCTATATGCTTATCAACAGACAGATAAAGAAAATATGGTATTTATACATAATGAAGTTCTAGTCTGCTATAAAAAAGAATAAAATTGAGTAATTTGTAGGAAAATGGATGCAACTTGAAACCATAATGGTAAGTGAAATAAGTCAGACATACAAGCTTAAATATTGCATCATTTCTTTTATATAGAAAACCAAAGTATAAATAAAGTACAAAGTAAAAAATAAACAATAGGAAACAGGGAGACAGATTTTTGGCAAGTAGGAAGAGGACCAAGATACAGAGGGAGGGAAAAAGGAGGGAAAGGAAAAAACAATCTAAAAAGAATTAAAATGTTATGTACATGTACCACTCCCCTCAGTGAATATAATCTTGATCATTACAAACTATAAACATGTACTAATAAAAATAGTAATTAAATAAATATTGGCAAATCAGAAGTCTTCAGACAAACTGAAATTTGGGAAGTATCTCTGGTCATCTACCTTTCCTGGAAGGAAAAACAGCTTGGGAGATGTATATATATACTTACTTCATGACTGTGGATATCAGCTTGACTGATTATTATGGGTTAACAGAAGAATAACACCTGAAATTTTGAGATAGAATCTATGGAAATTGCTAGACAATAGACCTCTCAAAATGAGCAAAAGTGTGAAAATATGTATGCCCCACCAATATTCTCATTAAAAGGAATTCACTGCTGATGAGATTTTGAATTGTGAGATGAACACTAATTTCTAGTCTGTGAATATTGTCCTTTTTGCTTGGCTCTACTAAGTAAATACTCAATAGGCCCAGGTATCCACTGCGTCAAGATGGAGGTTATCTAGGCTCAGTAATAAGGGTTTGTCTGAATCAAAGACGATCTAGCTGCCACCTAAAGCAAAGAACCTAGCTTTCCAATAGCAGAAGCCAACACAGAACCCTTGCTATAACAACTTACTATGGGAAACCCATCAGCCACTTACTGGCAGGTTTATTATATTGGATCATTTCCATTTAAAAGGATCAGTGATTTGCAATGCAAAGTTCATTCAGGTAAACATAAATCTAAATGTACATCTTCCTATAAGCCCTCCCCTAAGAAAAGTGGCCATTTACAAGGGCAACTCTTATACTGCATACTTTTTAGAGATAATTAGAGATTGACTCTAAGTGGATGCCCTTCCACAAGCGCCCAAAAAATCACCATCCACCAGTCAAACAAGGGGCTTAAAATAACCTTTTGCTCAATCGTGCTGTGGCAAAGTCTGCTTTACAGTCAACCCAGAGGGATTTTGAATTCATTCCTTGGTTATTTTGGGGGACTTGCCTGCGGAGTAAATAGTTAATGTGTGGGGCAAAAGCATGCAGGCTCTGTGAGTAGTGAAAGATTAAACAAGAAGTTTAGATTAATGAAGCATGTTGTGTCTCACAACTGTCCTTCTACTTTCCCCTAGAAAACTGCCCGTCCTAGAGACAGTCCCTTACCCAAACTGCCTTTCTTTTCTCTCTCTGTCTTATACTGACATTCTAAATAAAATCCAGTGAGTTCTCAGCTTTGGTGCTACTCCAGGGAGTCTCCCTAACTCTGGGTTTTGTGATCAATTACTAAATAGAAACTAGTTGCTGCTAAATGGTAGTTTTGGAGAGGGCTTTCTACAACCCAGCACAAAGTTTGGGGCACATCTTTCAACTGCCATATTAAAGGCCAAATGTCAAAGGAAAATTACAGCAATCCAATGGCAGGACCAAAAAAATACTCAGCAGCTTCAGGACTGGAGATAAGTCAACCCCCAGGTAAAGAATGCCAGTAAGTCAAAGTGCCGGCTATGCAGAGTCCAACAATGACAAGAAGGAAGAAGCATTCGAACTGCGCACCATGGCTAGAAACAGCCTGCTCAGCTATAGACATGTGTTATGTATTTGTGTGATTTTTTTTCTAGTACTCCATTAAAAGTTCTTCCCCTGCACGCATATGTCTCCCATGGCTCCATGTGCTAGTAGACAGCTCCTTCCTCAACAATCTAACTTCCTCCAGATAGGCCTGGACAATCTGGTCATACTTGTCCTCCCACTGTTCTTCCAACAGAAAAGGTGGTGGCAAAGTCCTTTCATTATGCAACTCTGCGTTGTCTCCCTGTTTCATATCTGACATCTTATCTCTTTTACCACCTATTTAATCACTTCCTTATTAAAAAATTTTGTTCAAAAGATCTAAAGTAGTTCTGTTTCCTGACTTCCTATTTTTGTTCAAATGAAAATGCATAATATTAAAGGTATTCATTAAGCAACTGCTTCAGAACTGTAAAAGCAAAGATAAAGATGACGACTCTTCCCCATTTCTTCCTCCCTTTTCCATGGAGAACACATGATAATGTTTTTACATAGAGACTAACACTGCCCCATAAATAAAATGGGCAAACTATCTGTGATAATGTATGTGTGAGTGTTGGGACTGGAGAGGAAAGCAAACTCTGCAGTAACACTAGAGTCCCTCCCTCATATCTGGCAAGATCTGGAGCCTCATTATTCTGGGAGTGTGCAGGAAGATATAAGAGCTGAATGGGAAAGGAAAGCCAGCATTAGTAAAACATACTGTGTTTCAACCTCAAAGTCCATAATTGCTCCATTTACTTAACCAAGTTAGTCGTGCATCTTGCTCAGCCTTGTTAACTATTCTGCTCCAAAGTCCATGACAGAGGAGTTTCCCACCCACGAACAGAGATCCCACAGTCAGTCTCCAGATAACTGTT
This sequence comes from Chinchilla lanigera, assembly GCF_000276665.1. Classification (NCBI taxonomy): domain Eukaryota; kingdom Metazoa; phylum Chordata; class Mammalia; order Rodentia; family Chinchillidae; genus Chinchilla; species Chinchilla lanigera. The sequence goes on from NW_004955457.1 coordinate 2,392,376, forward strand.
AAAGCAGAAGGCAGCAATTAGGGGTTCTGATCATGCCACAGCATTGAACGTCTTTAATGATGGACCTGAGACAGTCTTATAACCTAAGCTAGTCCCTAATGCATGAGTATGAATGCTCGACTGAGGATCACTTTTAAGGAAAAAAGATTAACACAAAAATGAAAAATAAGGATGCAGGTAGACTGAAGAAAATACAAAAGAAAATTCAGGGTGCAGGAAATCTTTTTAAAAGTCTATTTATCAGAGTGGGAATGTAGCTCAGTGTGTAACACTTACCTAGCATGCACAAAGCTCTGGGTTCAATCCAGAATACTGCAAAAGTTTAAAAATTACAAAGTCTAATTATCATCATATTCATGTAAATATTATACCACTGATTACACAACTGATTCCAAAAAAGCAGTAATTAGAAAATAAAGAAATAAATTTTGGAAATGAATTATAAGAATTTCCAAAATAAAAACAAATTCAATGGGTTGACAGTGACAAATTGGATAAAACCAATTTCTAAGCAGGTAACTGGAAGGCAAACTTGAAGGAATATATCAGAGTGCACACAGACCAAAAATGGAGATATAAGAGAAAAATAGGTTTATGAAGTCAAAATTTATCTATTATGTGCTTCAAAGTGAGTGGGAAGTAACAATGGATTCAAATAAATATTAGGAAAAGAAAAACTTCCTGAGGTAAAAGGGCACACATGGCTTACTATGGAAAAGTTTTATGTGGTATAAAAGAGACAAAATACAAAAGAATAAATAACAGCTTAAACTATGTTCTGCTGAAATTTGACACTTAAAAGAAAGAAAAACAAGCTAAATGAACTGAAGAAAAATGACAACAGTAAACTGTAAGTCATACAGAAGTACCAAGATTCAGCACTTTCTGTATTCCAAAAGAATAAGACCACTTGAAATTTTTAAAGAATTTCACTAAATGCAGTTGTCTCTTTCAAGCTCTTTCTACATATTAAAGACAGAAGAAGGTAAAGAGGTTGGAGATGGAGAGGACGTAAGATTTCTTTAGAGAAAGCCCTCATATGAGTTATATTCCCCTAAAGCTTTAGGAGGAGATATGTAGTCTAAAATCCAGCACAAGGCCCTCTAACAAAACCCCTCCATAGGGAGCCCAGTGCTTCAGCTTTTTAACTGGAAAGCACAGCATGTATCAGTGCCAGTGTGTGGTTCATAACAGCAAGGTAAAAAGCTTACTCAGAAAGAAAATGTGCACTTCCTTTCTAACCATGGATGTAGGCATAGGAATAAGGTGCCTGGAAAAATACTGGCCTAAAGTAATTTCAAAAATATCCAAGATGGTGGTCTGACAGAGAAAAAAAGAACCAAGTGGGAAAGAAGCTAGGAGGTAAACCATGAGTGAGCGTGTGGAGGGGTGACCCACCAGGATCTACTGCTCCAGGAAAGGGAACTCCTTAGAGGAGGTGGTAGGGGAGCATGAAGAGTTCATGACAGTGTTCATTGCAGCAATAACGGTCAGTATCTGGCTGTCAAAGAACTGTAAGCCATCACAAGGAAGTTGAAGACAAATAACAACTTCTCCGGATAGGGGAATTAGAGAAGGAGGGAGGAGAAGCAGGGGTCAAAAAGGAAACAAGCTATAGGATGTATGTGTACCCACTCCTCAAGATAACTGTAAACTGCAGGTACAGCAAAACTTTACTAATAAAATCTTTAAAAAGTTAAAAATAATACCCTCTTCCCCTAAATTTCTTCCTTCTTCTGCCAGTGAAACTAGAAAAAACAAAAATGAAAGGACTACATACCACTAGAATCACCACTTGTCTCCTCATGAAAGTTTACAGCCCCAAGAAGGTCCTAGCTGAGAATGGGAGAAAATTAACTGCATACGAAATGTGGGATTTTGATACCACATAAAGCTGGAAATATTTAATTACTGATATGAGACTATGCAAAGTAAAGTGAGCAAAGAATAAATGAGTGATTCAGCAAGCCTGAAATGAATTTTCATTCAAAGGTAAGGGTTTAATTGCCTCCACTAAGCAGCATTAAAGTTCAGCAAGTCATATAAACAAAGCTGCTTTTATGATTATACTTCATTTTCCTACTTGCTCAAAATACTGGTATACTGGTAGGTTGTACTGCATATGGTAGTTTGTATTTCCCTAACAAGCAGCAACAGTCAGACATTATTAAGTATTGGTACCCTCTAAAACAACAAAACAATGCTAACAAAATGCTAGTGAAAATTAATTTAAAAATAGAACTTTACAATCAGTCAAATATTAACTCACTATAAAGCAAAAACAAGAACATTACAGATGTGTAAACATTGAGATAATTTATCTTCATGGGATATTTATGAAAATTACTTAAAGTATTTCAGAAAAATGAAGAAAGCAACTCATAAAAGGACAATGTGAGAAGGAACAAGAGGAGGGGAATTAAGCTAAGGAAGTACAAAAGGGCGGCTGTTTTTTAAAAAGTCTCTGGTCCAATGTACTTTTGATATTCCCTTCTCTGTAATTCTACTTACACATTAAAAGTAAATTAAATTATATTTTCTTAAACATAATGCATTTAGATGTTGTTGTATTGAATTACCTTTTACTATCAATTTACAAAGCAAAGAAAATCATATTAAAATTATAGAAATATGTAAATTCTATCATTGGTGACAATATGCATACTAATATAACTCAAATCAGTGAAGTACTATGCCTATTCCCATGAGGAAGTCAATAAGTATCTTCATTTTTGAGTAATAGAAGAAACAGGAATTGAACTAAGACATTTATTTTAATAATAACCTCAAGAAAACTAAGAGATATAGTGGTAAAAATGACTACTCACTGAGGATGAGAAGAATTCACTTTATTCTATACTTTTTAAGGCTTTGATTATCATGTTGGATAAATAATATAAAGCCTTATAAGCCACAAACAATCAGTAAATCAACAAGTCATTGCTGAACATGACAACCTCCAAGAGAACATTTATCTGACCGAAGACAAAAATGTTCTTAGTGACAATCATCACTATCAACAAAACTCCTTAACTCTGATGTGATTCTACCTCAAATAACATAATCCATAAATTAATAGTGATATTAGAGGAGTTGTAAAACATTAATCTGAAAAAATCACAACAGATTATTTTGTAAATTTTTAATATAACCTATAAGGGTTTATTATTTATTTTATTCAACTATTTTATATAATATCTGATTCCAATACATATCTTAGAAGGGAAAATTTAATATTGACATTGTCAAACTAAATGCTACAATTTGGATTTATAAAAAACTTCTGGAATTACTATAGCTACTAAAATAAACTGTTACAATTACAAATATTTGTATTTTAAAATAAATGCTAGATGTTGAAGAACTCTTTGGTAACAACTACATTAGAAAATTCATTACCTCAGCTAGAATTTTACATAATTTGTGTAATAAGAAATGAAATCTCTTACACGCTTTATGTAATCTTCACTCTTTTTCATGTTGGATCTCTTTGACCAGACATTTTTAATACCGTTCTGTAACACTATAGAAGAATTCACAATCAGTCTGATTTCAAAGTTTAGGTCAGTGATGGAGAACCTTTTAGAGCTTTCAAAGATAACAAACAGCCCACTGTGGCATATGTTTTATAGGCTGGCCAACATTGGTATAGGTACTCAATATGTAGGCAAATTCCTATGTGGAGCATAATTCATTCCATGGTATTTTTAAGCAAATTCAGAAGTTATACTATGAAAAACTAACAAGAGGTGATCTGGATGTCATATCTTTTTGACAAAAGTAATTTTAAGCAGAAAATTGGGCAGGTTTGCTGATATAACCATGACTATATTGGGGAACACGGCACCAAGATTCTTTGAGCTGTTGCTTCCACTAATAAGCATATGTCCCTGAATCTACTAGTTATTGGTAATATCTGTGTATTCCATTTTTCCTCTATACGTCAAAGGCTTAAAATATAGAACCTCTAAATTCCTTTTCCAGTTTAGAAAAAAACTGACACATACAACCACATGGATCTAAAGATCTGAGAGTTAAGTATGAATTAAAGGAAACATAAATAAATATCATACCTTTGTATAGTCTTTTTTCTTTGTTTTACTTTTGTTTTGTGCCCTGGCTCCACGAAGACCTTTCTGAGTAGGACCTTCTGGTGCACTTTCTTTTTCACAAGTCTGATGAACTACAACATAATTCAATTTATTGTTAATATTTATAATTTTTATCTGTAAAAAATATGATTATATGCAAAAAATATGCAAAGGTCTCATTAATGCACATGTTTTTTAAAGAATTAAACTAATTATAATCACACCAAAGCAAAATGGTTTAAGTGGAATCTCAAAATGCAGATGCAAAAATGCAGGGTAGCACCACTATAAGGTTAATAAAATGGAATAAGCCAGTTACAAAACAGAAATGACTCTTCAGCCCTGTTCTACCCAAATTCCTATTATCATGAAGTTTTATATGTTTATAAGTAAAACTGAATGCCAAAGTAAAGAATAAGAAGTTATAAAAGTTCTCAAATTGAACTAAACCATAAATGAGATTCTTTATTGATATAAATTTTTATCTATGGTTCTTGCTGGTCAGCACAGAAAGAGAAAAAAACCACAAAGTAATATTCTGATACAGTGTGCCACTGGTCTTCTAACTCTCCTGGACCTGAGCAGTACTAATGAAATCATGGGGTGGCGGGGAAATGGTGACAAAAGGGTATCCTTCTCTTTCATACCTTTCCATATACACACACAGGTTTATGGGTACATAATTTCCACCTGCATTTCTTTTTTAAATTAAGTTTATTGGTACACTGTAGGTATACCTAATGATCACATGCACTATAGAGAATTTGTATCTGTACATGATATAACTTCATTCTTTTTTCTTATTCCCCTACCCTCCCTTCAACCCCTCCTCTCCTTTTTACAAAAGCTGTTCCCATTTTTCCTTCTTTTCTCATCATTTATTCCTCTCCCTTCCTTCCTTTCCACCTCCTCCCTCCCTAGTTCCCCTTCCTATTTGAACATTTTCTTCATATTTCACAAGATCTATTATATGGATGAATGAATAAAGATGTGATTTTTTTTTATATAATGGAGTACTACTCTGCCATAAGGAAGGATAAGCTTGAGATATTTCTAGCTAAATGGATGCAACTTGAGGCCATTCTCTTAAGTGAAATAAATTGGACACACCTGTGTAAATATCTAATTATTTCTCTGGTGTGAGAAATCAAAAGTAAATAAGGAACAAAATGCATAATAGATATTGTGAAATAGGAAGAAAATGTTCCACCTGTATTTCTAAATAGCAAGTTGATCTAAAATAACTAGCAAGGTTCTATTTATTAACACCTAAGAGGAACAGCTCAATGCTGTAAATTACAACACTAGATTCATAAGAAATGAATGATGAACACAAAAATGTCTGGATGATTTCAGTGTCAAATCTCTCTTAAAGAACCCTGGGGTTATAAGCACAAGGAAGCACATGATTGGCATTTAGTGTCTTTCCTGACTTAATTTTTCTTATTTGGTAGCAATTCTAGAGAAAGGAGAAAAATTCTCAAAATAATCTACATGAGAAGCAGAATGTTCTATAACCCAGTGCCACATGACAGGACTAGAAAGACGAGGGTACACCAACCAGCTGTTCTTCAATGGTGCTACAAACCAGGGCCCTACAGCATCTAGGAAACCAAGGTGTCAGAAAAAAGCAGCAATTAGAGCTTGTTGAAATATAAGGAAAATTTTTTTTCACTTGTAATTCTCTTTTATTGTATTTGCTTCTTGAAAAACCAAGCTTGTCAACATCATAATGACAATAATTAAAAGTAATAATTAGCATGTATACCTCACTGACCTTTTACTAGGTAAAAGTCAATGTTTTAAACAACTTATATACATTACATTGGGCAACTGTGTCAATAGTCCTGTAAAGACCACTATATTTGATTCCTTTATATATGAAAAGGGGATTTTAAATAGTAACATACAAGAAAGAAAGGAGAAAGCAGCAGAGAAAGAAACCCAGAAGTCAAATAGATAACACCAGGCATATAAGATTTCATGTAACATTGCTAAGCATGATTTCGTAAAAGAAAAATTAAAAGGCAAGAAACAAATAAACAAAAACAACAAATGAAGGTGGAAAATCCAAACAGATTTGGGTTCTACATACCCACTATAACTTCATAAGCAAAATGAAATTACAAAAGTACATTAAAAATTTTTGGAAAATATTCAACCAATATTGAAGCATTTGAATAAAAGTTACAGAAAGTACACTGAGTTAGTAGAGAAATAATGGCTCTCAATTACACTGGTAAGAATAAACTCAACTTCCACTTTCCATCAAATAAACATCATCTTACCTACACAAAGATTTATATAGCAAATGAGAGACTCATACATTAAGATCCACGCTACTTTCAAAGTTAAGTGCACATAATTATCAAATTCTGCACGGCATTTCCCAATGTTTAGTAAAAACCTAGCAAAGTTCATGTCACCATCATAGAATCGCCATGTTTATCATCTACCACTTGTTTATGACAAGGCCTGAAATACTGACTGGTGCTATGCATCTTCCCAAATGTTACCTGGGAACAATCAATATGCAACTACCAAACAAACAAATACATCTTCATTTACAGAAATTTTATTCATTATACCTTCTGTTGCTAAATTTCACCTAATCATTCATGCATACACACATTCAACAAATATTAAGTGAACATGCTCAAGTCCCTGGATAAATATAGGAAATAAATGTTCACCTTCATTTAATAAATACTCATTAGGTACCTACCTTTTCCAATTCCTAACTCCCTGAGAGATCAAACTCAATTGTAAACAGTATTAATTAACTGGGAAAAAAAAGCTTTCAAAAAAATTTAAACTAGAGGGATAAACAAAAAATAAGAGATGGAGATACATGTAACCTAAAATAAGGAACCTAAGGATATATTTAATTGGAAATCAGAAAAAAAAAATAAAGGGGAAGATACTTAGGTTGACAGCAATCTCTCAGTAAGTTACAGAAACATACTGTATGCCATAGCAAGGGCTAAGATTAATAATAACAAGAATGAACACCGGGATAGGGGAATTAGAGGAGGAAGGAGGCAGGAGTGAGGGGAAGGGAAGGGAATTAAAAAAGGAAACAAGTGGTAGTCCTTATATGACCCACTCCCCAAGATGACTGTAGACTGCATGTACTGCAAAGATGTACTAACAAAATTTTTAAAAGTTAAAAAATTGGCAACTCAAAATGTGATTCTGAGCAGCAACATAGTCTAAAATTTAGAAGCAGCAATTAATTAAAATATAGGGAGTAAGGAGTACTCTGTTCTACAATGTATGTATAATAAGAGGCACTGTACTCTACTACTAATTTAGGAATACTAAATTACAGGATAATTTGCTTTACTACATAGGACATCTATTTTCTGTGTGAAGCTCTGAAGTTTAACTTTTACAATTCTTTAAATACTTCCAACTTCTACCTATTCATCCTGAATTCCCAATTTCCTAAATAACTTATAAACACAAACATAACAATCAAAATGGTACATTTCAGAAACATTTTAAACAAGGCAATTAGCAAAAAATAGGTAAAGCCAAAATGTTTTCCGTGCAGTTACTTAGAAATATTTGACACATATTACCTTTAATAACAATAAAGCAAACTCAGCATCATATCTATATTTCTTATATTTTTATTAAAATTTTTATTTTAAAATTGTTTCCACAGCACTTATTCTTTTAAATATATCTAGAATGCTTATCACTGGTAAAAGTCAGAGAAATCATAAAATCAACATTAACAATATTAAATTAGAGATTCATTAAATATTACTTTTACCTTTAATTTCAGGAATATGAGATATAAATCCTGCTTCTATGCCTTTTAATGTTTCATGCAGTCCAGAAATCTAAAATAAAATGCAAAGATACAGTGTTATATACTAAGTAAGTTTTAGAATGTTAAATAAAATACAATGTTTAAAAATTGAGTGATTGCAAACAGGAAAAATTTAAACTCTCTGGAATTAATATCTATAAATTTAACAAGTCAAACATGAATTTTAACAAAAGGAAAACATATTTTTAGTTAAATTTAATTCCACAACCTATTATTAATTATATTAAGCATCTGAAACATTTCTTTCACAGCAGTTTCCTAAGTCAATTATATTCATAAACACACTCTGAGAATTATTCAGCTCTCTGAGACAGATTTTTCCTCTGTTTCAATTGCTTCATCTTTATATCTATAAACTATCTTCTACATCTATAAATTATAAAGTAATTACTTGGAAAGTTAAATATGAGGAGTCTATTTATCAATGTGTAATCAACAACCATTGTTAATTTCATATCACCTTGTCTGAAATTCTGTATTGCTTGTACTGTTTTGTGTTATTTTGTAAATGTATGTGTGTTTGTTAATATATTTTTGTACTTTTATCTTTAAAATTAAAAAAAGAGTCTATTTTATCCCCAAAGCTCTTGGTTGATTCTCCCATAGATACTCCCAGGTTTATTAAATATGTCTTATAATTAAGAACATTTTTTACCTTGCTGGTATATCATTTACCTTTGTTACTGAACAAAAGATTTAAATTTAAAATTCAACATTATAAAGCTACCTCATCCCTCATTGTATATGATTCCACAGGCCCAAACTACTATCGGTCTAACTGCAAACAGATGTGACATTTTTCTAATAGCATTATTTTATATTAAGAGAAAATAACAAAGTATAATACAGAAAGTAATGCTAATGAAATGCCTAAGTTAAAAATATATTGTTAGGAGTTAAATTAATTATTTTTGAATAAACTTGTTTAGAATAGCACTATGATTCAGCAAACAGCTGTTAATAAAGTACTGACAGCTCCAGTATGCCCCACTCACTATTTCTTCAGTTAACATCATATTTTAAGAAACTACATTTGTCACAAGAACCATATTAATACATTCTTATGAACTAAAGTCCAGATTGATATGGATTTCATTAATTTTTCTATATTATCCTGCTTATGTCCAGGAGCCCAGCCAGAACACTATCTTCCATTTGGCCACTGTGTGTCATTAGTCTCTTGTGAGTTGGGCAGTTTCTTAGACTTTCCCTGATTTTAATGGCCTTGAATATTTAAAGAGGTGCTGGGCAAATGATATCTTGCAGAAGGCTCTAAATTTGGGTTTGTACAACATTTTTCCCATAATTAAAGTGGAGTTATGGGATTTGGGGAGGAAGACAACAGGGAAGAGATACCATTATTAGCACATCATATCATAGCTGTACTTTACCAATGGGAGTCAAAACTGATGGAGTTTACCTGCATTACTGGCTGAATTAGTGTGGTAGGTTTCCCTACTAAAAAGTTATTTTTTCCCCTTCTACTCACTACACTTTTGGAAGCAAGTGTTTGGGTACATCCAACACTTAACAGCTGAGTTACTAAGTTCTACCTCTTTGAGGGAAGGAAGAATTTTCCATATAGGTTGTTTGGAATTTTGTGTGAGAGGTTTGTCTATTTTCCCACATTTATTTACTCAATCTTTTTTATATTGTTACATAATCATAGATATTTATTTTATACTTGAAGTTATAATCCAATACTACATTATTAGAGTAATAATAATCCAATACTACAGCTCAAATTGTTAACAGATTTCAACACTGGAAATTGTCAGATTAGATCACTATGATGAAGAATCTAACTTCACTGTTTGCTGTTTAACTAACATTAAACTTTAACTAACATTGAACACATAGATGCTCTTTCTTTGGCCCTTCTAAGAGATACAGACCAGGAAACAGCTTCCCTCCATGTGAGAATTCTGAGCCCATCTGTAACTCCCAAACACAATAAAAACCAGTCTCCCTTTCTTGCTCTCTCTCAGGCACTTCAAAAAAGCTTAAGAACATACTTCTCTATCCAAAAACTCAGTTATTTAAGTATTAAAACTATTCACATTGTAGGTGTTTGTTAATGGCACCAACATTCTGAACATCTGTCATGGCTTGTGTCTAGATGTCTCCCAGAGCCTCGTGTGGTCATAGGTGGGACTTTTCAGAGGTGTCTTAATCTAGAGTGTATTAGGAATCACATACCCTTGACCCACGGGTGTGTGATTATTAAATTAGTCTACTGACTGGTTTGCTATAGTTCTGAGCAGGATTAAAGGTGCCCAACCGGGGTATGAGTACTGCCGTAAGAGTGGGAGCCTTGATAAAATATAAGAGACAGAAAGAGGGCTGGTTTTCTCACTTGTAGCTTGCTGCCTTGCAGACTTCTGCTTTCTGCCTGCTATGAACTGTTTCTCTTCTGCCATGCCACCCTGCCTTGGAGTCAGTCAACCATGGACTGAAACCTCTACAAATTGTGAGCCAAATAAACCTCTCCTCCCTTATCTTTGGGTGTCAGGTACTTTGTCTCAGCAATGAGAAAAGAAACTGAGACAACATCCAAAGCAAATTTGGATTGGGACCCAGTCAGCTCCATGGATGTCCACCACAGTCCCTCTGTCCTTACACAGATTCCACTGCTTTCTTGAGGATCTTTCTTCCTTACTTTTCCCACCTTCTGAGCATTTCCTCTTGTTAGGGTTGATACATTGTGTCGACGTGAGGAGTTTAGAAGCTTAAGCAAGTAACTCAGCAATTCTACATCCTGGGGTGAAAAGTACATGCCCTTCCTGCTCTAAGATGTTGTTTATTGTGTCAACTTGAGAAGTTTAGAATGTTAACTAAATGACTGGGCAGGGAGCCAGGGTCCTTACTTTGTGTTCATCATGAGCCTGTGCAACAGAAGGGCATGGAGATGGTGTGGGGGTGGGCGGATAGCCTATATACAATATAAGGAGGGAACACAGGCTTGTCCCCCTGCCTTTTTACTCTTGCTGCTTTTGGTGTCTTGTGTCACCTTGAAGTGCTGCCCCTGTGCCATGCCACCCTGCCTTGGAGCCAGCTGATTACAGACTGAAACCTCCACAAACAGTAAGCTAAATAAACTTTTCCTTTCTTAATTTTGGGCATGGGATATTTTGTCTCAGCAGTGAGAGAAAAGTAACTAAGACACCTTTCTAACACCAAAAAAATGCTCTGTGTTTCAGGGTCATCTTCAATTTTTCCTGCCCAGCCTTAAAATCATCTACTTTTGAAGACACCCTGGTTTCTTTTCCTACCGCTATTGATATTAGAAACCAAGCTCTGAGTACTGAGATGCCCGTTGCTGCTGGACTATTACTTTTAGACTTTCTCAGTTGACATACTTAGAAATTATATACATTTATTCTGCATTAGACTCTCATGATGAAGAAACAATAAATTACAATTTATTATACATATATACTAATATGAGAATTTTATTTAATCATTTGGGACCATAGAGCTCTAAATCAAGACATTAAAGAACATTTTCAGTGAACTTGCAAAACTGAAAACAAAGTTATAATTTCATGTTTTAAATATAAAGGTTGTTTAACTACTACCTACTAAATGCATGTGAAAACACACATTACCAGATTTTTTGTCTTTCATTCATTTATACATGAAATGAGTATCATTAAAACTTGCTAAATTTTAAACATTTGGGGGCAAGGTGTATGTTTAAAGAAAATCAAAAGAAGCTAAGTAGTCATTAAGACATGATCTTTAATAAAATGATTGTCAGGAATCAGACTAAAAATGCAAGCCAGTTCTTAATAGTCTTGGCTCACACCTTAAAAAATAAATTCTCAGAAAATAACTGCATCAAACACTAAAAGACACTTTAAAATAAGCATAAAAACTAATTTATCCTTTGGGAACCACAGAGGAAATTTTCATATATTTTAATGTATTTTCAATGTATGAATATTTTCAGTAGATTCATTCTGTGGCTTCATGACACACTAATAGGTTCAAGTTAAAAAGTCAATCCGCATTCCTGCACACCTAATGTATACCTGTTAAGTATGCTCCAACAGAAAAGAAGGGAGTTCAGTGGTAATAAACTACTTTGTATTAAGGGTACACAGATAGGTTCAGTTCATTATGTGGTAACCTTGACTAGGTCTCCAAAACACATCTAGAAAACTGATACAACTCAAATTATATCCCTTGACCTCACTGGAGAATAAATTAATTGATCCTAGAATTAGAATGCTATAAATTATATCTAACAGTCATAATGACCACTTAGCAAACTACGAATCTTCCATTTTGGTCTAGATAGCAGATACAGACTCTTCTGTAACTAGGATATTGACAGTATGATATAATCAATCATGTATACTTATGCTACATTTTGAACAGAATTTATCTGAGAATGGTGCCTGCTGCATCCAGTTTCCACTGACCTCTGCAAGATAATTCTAAAAGACCATCAGGTAACCAGCATCAGCAATGTCCACAGTGAAACCAATGATGGCACCCAAAAGGCAATGGCAGTGGCATCTCCTGTTTAAACCTAATTTTCTTAAATTGCACTGAGTCTGCCATGTGAAATAGCAAATATGGTTGAGAGAAGAAAGCTATTTCTAAATCCTAACTGTTTTGCTTTACATATTAAGAAATATGTTCTTTATAGACATTTTCCATTAGTAAGTATATTCCAAGTTGGAATGTTTAAGGATAATGTGGAAGCCAATAAAAAATTACTGTGTGAACACAGGTATAAATAAGGACTGACTGGAATAAACGTGTTTATAGAATGGCCCATGCTGAAGAGAATAAGCTATCTTATCCAATAATTTAAAGAAATATACAGAGTTCTGTGCCTGAAAAAGGAGAGATAAGCAGTCAAACATGAAAATGCTGGCTTTCGTCCCAAACTAAAAATCTAAGTGGGGCTATTTGAAAGTAAATGACAAATACAGAGAAATACTTCAGGGGTACTTCAAGTAAGAGTGTACTTGCTTTTAGTTTCTCAGGGGAGAGCCTAGGAATGTCAAAAACCCCCTAAATGGCCATTCACATTTTGCATTGGGCTGGGAAACCATGCAGTCCTCCACATGGTTTTTGAAACTTGACTAAAGGTGTGTATCAATGTAAACAAACATTAACTACTTTCCCAGTCACCTATGCCTTGTACTTGAAGATCAGAAACCTTTATATGCTGGACCAGGAGAAAACAGCACTGGCCTCAGAACAATTAAACTACTGATGTTAGGATGCTCAAGAATTTTATGCAAGAGACCAGGGATTTAGCAAAGCTGTGTTGGGTTTGCACTGAAAAGAACCACTCAGAACCATACAACTCAGCACCAGAAGTATGATGGAGCTAGTCACATTGAATTGAAAAGTGAAGAGGACAGGATATGCATGTAGACTTCAGGCCATATGAATATATATTTCCATTTCAAACATATTTTCATTTTAGGTACATACCAATTAAAAGTCAAGTAATTTATCAATCAATTTTGTCACCTGTTTAATAGGTGAGAAAACAGACTTCCATGTAAATGACCCAAAAACTCACAATGCTACTTTACAATGCAGAACAACCTTAAACCCAAAGATTGCATATGGCCTAACTATGTCCTCAGCATGGTCTTTCATACAACCTCAGAGTCATGCTCATGTTAGAGACAGGGGGATAAAGCCCCTTTCCAGGAAGATCTGCCACAGCACATGAGTGGTAGACCCGGTACTAAACAGGCTGCAGAAATAGAAATGAACAAGCCAGAGGAGCATAGGCACTTGCCACGGGTTAGATGAAAAGGAGCAAGGAGATGAAACCACTAACGAATTGAAACATTCAAGCACAGATTAAAATTCTCACACAAAAGACACTGAAACAAGTGATGTTTTACATTTTACTAGCTAAGAATTTCACTGAAAAGACAAAATATGCTTCAATAAAGTATGCCTTAACCATACAATTTTAAAATAATAGTATTATCATCATTCATGTTTTTGTAGTTTCTGAGTTTGGAAAAAAGTGAAAATCTCCAGAAAATAATAAAAGAATATTAACCATAGTTGCAGTTATTAAAGAATTACATTCTTTAATAAACTATATATATATTACAGTATATAAAGTATATGTATGTCTGTATATATACATGATATACATATACACATCTATATACTATATATATATATATATATATATATATATATATATCTCATATATATCTTTTGTTTTCTTTGTCTAAGCCAAAGGTTCCTCACCACTGTCAGAGACCTAAACCTATGCATCTAAAAACCTGTAGGAAGAAAGAAAACAAGTATCAGTCATTAGCAAAACTGACAACCAATTCTACCAGTAAATATATAGAGAGGTGCCAATATGCATTTGAGGAGAAATTTCAGGGAGTGTTTATTAGTATCTCATATTTTGCGCAACAATCTTAAAAGATGGGTCTTTGTGGTTACATTTCACTTATATGAAATCTGAGCTCTAAGTGTTTAACTTGATCTCAAAGGTGGCATTCAAACATTAACCACACTGGCTGAGTATTTTCTTCTACTTATACTTTAAAAATCTCCTATAAACTGATGTTTCAGTTAAAATATCACTTAATTTAATGATAATTATAAGTTTTTAAGTGGATAAAATATTTTATTGCTCTCATGAATTTTTACATGAAAAGTGGTAGAAATTATTTAAAACATTCTCAAAAATATTTTGATTAATGTTATAAAATATCACAATTAAATTGTTTTAGGTAGATTTAATTGTCTCTTTACCTTCCCAACAGCTCTGTCTCTTTCCAAGGAGGCTAGCATTTTCTCTTTCAGTAAAGCATGGTGCTTCTCATGTAAGACCCTAATAGTGGGCTCATAAGATGCATAGTGTAACTTCAACCTATAAGAAAATAAAAGTGTAATTGCATGTTAAGTGGAAAAACAGTTAAATCAGTGCTTGCCATCTACTATCTAAAACTTTTCCCCCTCTTATTCTTTTGTTATTGTATTTTTTTGGCTTGGAAATAAAAAAGAATAACCACATCAAGGGCAACACAACTAGACCCTGGGAAGTATTACAGAGGAGACAACTTCAACTGCGCCCTGGAAGTGGTGGGTGAAGTGTGGAAAAAGGAAATCACATTTGCCATAACTAGTTTTCCATCGCCTACCATGACCTTTGTCTGTATTCAAGTACATACACACAAGACTGCTGATATTCTTTGAGATTAAAACATTGCAGTTCCTTTACTCAATTCAAAAACAATTTTTGAAAAATCAAGGGCCACAAAGAACGCATCATTAAACAAGAAGTGTTAGTTACACTAGAATTAAAAATCATCTTGAAAACAATCTTGATTAAATTTACAGTAAGAAAATTAAGTGTAAAAATATTTAGACATCTCATAGGAGGTAATTCAACTCAACAGATGCTACAAATACCTTTAAAACTTGTTTTATTTAAAAATACCTTCAAATTTTCTTTCATTTTTGTTGAAGTAAAATTTACATTTTTAAAATACACAGATCTTAAATGTCACAATTGAAAATGTTTTGAAGGTGCATATCTTTGTAGTCCACCTACTGAAAAGTTTCTGCACATCTAAAGAAATCACCAGCACAGTAAAAAGAAAACCCACAAAATTGGAAAAAAATTTAGCTGACTGTCCCTCAGACAAAGGGCTTCTATCTAAAACACATAAAGAATTAAAATATATCAGCCCCCCACAAATTCAAAGACCCAATTCAAAACTGGGCAGCTGAGATGAATACACACTTCTCACATAAGGAAATACAAATGGCAAATAAATACATGAGAAAATGTTCAACATCATTAGCCATTCGAGAAATGCATATTAAAACAACATTGAGATTCTACCTTACCCCAGTAAGAATGGCTAGCATTAAGAAATCAACCAGTAACAAATGCTGGCAAGGCTGTGGAGAAATAGGAACCTTACTCCACTGCTGGTGGGAATGCAGACTGGTGAAACCA